>NW_026057577.1:93846134-93976161 GCF_023721935.1 Panthera uncia
ATGAAAACTTTAAATTGACACAGTACAATGTGAAGTGAAAACTCAAAAAGATTAGATTAAAAACAAACAAAAACTAGAAGCTGTATCATCTTTGCACACTGAACTTGATGCAGAAATTTGCAAACTTGCGACTGTTGTGTCCCCACTACCTCCCAGGCTCAACCTACACTAGAGACTGAGTAAGTGCTGAATGGGGCAGACGTGACATGCCTACTTACTGAAGACTGGACATTTGGTTTGGGTCTTAAGGGGATGAGTAGCAGCTGCTGGTTAGTGGCTGGGGGTAGGGGAAGGCGCTAGGGAGGCAGAAGAACTCATCCTAGATAATATTTGCAAAGAATAGAAGTATGGAAGGCTGTGTACAATAGTGTACAATGCCAGGAGAGACAAGAAGCCCTCCACAAGACGAGCTCATGTCCTGGAGGAACAGGACTTGTTCTTACTGCCTTTTCCTTCTGAATGGTCTCAGAGCCCAGCCTGATGTGGACATTCCAAGCTCCAGGTGGCCTCCTAACACTACTGTTTGCTGCAGCTCTGCTCTGAAAAGTTATAGCAAAAGTTACAGCATCAAGAGTTCCATTTCCCACCCAGGCAAGGGTCCCTATACACAGCCGTCAGAGAGTTGCCCAGCATTTGAAACAGGGATAAGGAGTGGAGGATACAAGAAAAAAAATGCCTCAGGAGGAACAGTGAGGCATGTCTCCTAATATGAAAAAGAAAGTGCTTTCAACAAGAAAATAGGCACTGTCTTCTCCTTTTTATTCATTCTGAGAATAAAGCACCGTATAGTAGAAAGAAGATGTGTTTTGTTATTCAAATGACTTGTGCCCTGAATCCAACTCTAATACTTACTACCTGTGAATGGCAGAGACAGCACTCATCAAATATTTCATGTGTATCCCATCACTTCCAGATTCCCTTGCAGCTAGGTTAGGAACTTGTGATGGGTTCTGGCCAAAGGACTGTGGATACACTTGGTGGGTGTCACTTTCAGGCTGACATGGAGGCCATGGTACCAGCTAGAATAGCTTCAGAAGGGACAAAAGGTGCAGGGCCCCCCCATCAGACTTTACAAAAGAGAGAAATAAACCTTTACACTGCTAAACCACTGAGATCTAGGGATGTATTTCCTACTGTGGCATCACATAGCCCAATACATGAATACCCTAATATACTGTGTAATATTTGGTCTCATGGGATAAAAGTTACTTGATATTCCAGGCCTTGGTTTCCCCATATATAACATGGGAATAATAATACCTATGATATTAGGTTGTGAGAATTTAATACATGTTTATGTCCTTTATAACACTTAATGCACAGCTAGCATGTAATAAATATAAGTCTCGCTCTAAAATGCTTTTGATGGCATTATTATTCTTGTGGCTATTACTGTTATGCAATAGATACAATAGATACTTTTAAGTAAGCAGCAAGTACGTAAAGTACTCTGCTGGGTAGTTTTACATATGTTATCCCATTTTTGTAGGTAAGAAACCAAGGTTCAGAGAGGTTACTTGTTCAAAGAAACACAGCTAGTAAGCAACCAGGCCAGGACCAGAAGCAAGAATTACCTGAATCAAAAGTCTGTATTCTCATGGCAACAGTCTTACTCACATTCTTCAGAGGTGGAATCCCGGAGGTTCAGAGATGTTACATAAGTTCACCAAGCACAGTAATAACTGTAGAGCAAGAGGACTCTCCTCTGCTCCCAGGCCAGTGCTGCAGGGATGTGCTGATTAGCAAAGATAAACCCCATGGCACTGGGCACAGCCACCTGTGCCCCCACCCCCCATGGGGAGCTGTGGGTATTGTGGGCAACAGATAAGAGGAAGAGGAAAGAAGGAAATTACATCCTGATAAAAGAAAAACTGGATGCTTTGTACTCATAGAAGAGCTCCTCAATAAAGTTTCCCAAGAAAAACCTACTAGCTGAAAATAAACACCAGAAGAATTTCCAGATCTCTGTCAGCACTGTGTCTCTTGTCTCTGTCTGTCCCTTTCTGTCTCTTTATTCCCTTCTGTCTCACTTTCTGTCTGTCTCTCTCTCTCTGTTTCTCTTTGTCTCTCTCTGTCCTTTTGTTTTTTTCCTTCTGTCTCTCTCTCTTTTGCTCCCTGTCTCTCTCTGTTTCTCTATCTCTGTCTCTGTCTCTCCCTCTCCTCCTCCTCTGTTTGTTTTGGAAGTTGAGAAAAGCGAGCAATGTGGATCCTAAAGCAGTTTACACTGAACCAGATGGTTCATCTGATTAGCATCAGACTAAAAAGACACATTACTTAGAGATTAGGTTCTCATAGGGACAAATCTGTTCCAAAGGCACATAAGGTTTGCTTTTCTCGCAGACTCCCCCCAGAGCTTTCTCAGGGCATATCTATTCCTTTCTCCCATCACCACCAGCGGGCAAGTCTGAGCTTGACTTAGAGAAGATAGCAAATTAGTCTCCACAGATTTCTTAGTCTCCTCTCACTGAACCCTGAAATCATTCACACTGGGTGGGCCACTCCCTGTGCGACCTTGGCTGCTTGAGACTCTTAACTCCCTCACACCGCAAGCTAAAAGGCCATATTATGCCATTGAATCCACACAATAACCCAATGATACCCGTTCTGTGGTTATTCCCACTTTTCAGATGAAGAAATTGAGATTTACAGGATTAAGTAATTATTAAGTAATTTACTCAAGATAATAGGTCTAGGAGAAGTTGAGATTAATTGCTTCCATGAAAGAAAAAAGGGGGGAAAGTGTGTGTGTGTGTGTGCTCGCAAATGTGTGTGTGTGTGTGTGTGTGTGTGTGTGTTAAAAGAGTCCTACAGAACAAACCATCATAAAATATGGCTGTCAAGTGTTCCAGACTGTGTAACTGTGTTGAGGTTTACAGCAAGACAAACAATAAAACGAGAAAGCACAAACATCTCACTCTGACCTGTATTTCTTGTAGCATACATAGCACAGGCCTTTCGCAAAAATAAAGGGAAATGAAATTAAGATTGGAAAAAAAAAACATTCAAAATCAGGATAGGAAGCATACATAGGCCAAGGCCTTTTTATTGAATAAGTTTTGTGTTTCTCAGAGGTTGAGGATATACATGTAGCTTCTAGGGAAGGAAGGAAGCTTGGCTTCCATGCAACTGTCACATTTGAAGGGACCCTCTTATTGCAAGAAATTGGGAAGTCAGAACAGAAGCTAGGAAAATGGAAGGGGCAGCAGGAATAATAACCACAACACCCATAATAACAGCTATCACTTAGTATAGGACACTGTGCTGTGATAGGTACTTTAAATGCATTATTCACTTCATTAGCCACATGGTAGCCTTCTAACATAGACATGGTTATTATTTTTCCATTTCACAGATGAGCTTACTAAGGATCTGAGAGGTTAAGTAAATTGCCCATAATCACACAGCTAATAAGAAAATGAACTAGGAATTCAACCCAGGCCTAGTGATATACAAGAACGGTGTCCTTAACCAGTAAACCTTGTCTCTCCCCCCTCTCCATAGGATCCTCCTGAAGATAGGCCAATAGGATAGTCTGCCAACATTTCAGAAAGTGCTTAAAAGCCTTCTGGCCCCTCTGCTTGATGTCAATACACATGTTTAAGGCTGTGAGTACAAGCTAATGTCACCGACAATACTCCAGGCAATTTGCACATCTGGCAGTTAAATGAGTGCAGGCTCAAAGCAAATCACATCCCTGAGGCACAGGACACTTCACAGGGAGAACAACAGGAGGGATTTCGTTTCAGCTCAAACTTGGCCAAGGAATCAAACTCACCTTATTTAAGGGTATAAAGGAGATACCCAAGAGCCAATGAGACCTAGCAAGCACGTATGAATTCAGATTGTATTAATTTGGAACCTGAGCACTTAAGAAGAGGCATAAGCTGATGTTTCCCTTTGGGGTTATTTTGGGAAGAGGGTTCACTTAGCAAATCAATAGTGGGAGAGGAGTCACCTTTAAGCTGTGCATACTGCTTTCACATGTGAACCAGTGATGGATAGACTAATTACACATTGCCTCCCCTTTGAAAGATGTCTCCAAAGAGTTCTCTGTCCACCTATTTCTGGTCTCTGTAAGTGTTTAAAGGGAAGAACTTTGCATTTCTTTTCCAACTGTGTACAACGCTGGGGCTGGCCTTCTGTCTGTTAATATTAAACAGAGGGTTTTTACCAAATCTGAAACTCAGAGACACAGCAGGACTGGTGGGTAACAACTGTCCAGCCTGTGATTATGCTGACTCTTGGGGGCCACCACCAGCCCGGGAGATGTGACTCCAGTATAGGAGTTACTCCAACTTCCACCAGCCTGGAGTCGACACCACATGCCCAATCCAGGACGGTGCTGGCACTCCATCTGGCCTTGATGCTAAGCCGGGCCCCTGCAATGACGGCATCTCTGAACAATGAGGGGAAGCCAAGTAGCCCCACTCTCTGCTGCCTGTGCAGTGCAGCACCATATGTACCTGAAGTCGTCCTGGTCCCTAGGGTGGGACTCAATTCATCTCTACAGTCTCCACAGTGACACCTCCCGAAATCCAGGAAGAAACTGCCAGGGCAGAAAGGGGCAGGCATATTTCAAGGCTTTCAGAGTGAGGGCAACTCAGTCTGATGTGGAAGTCAGAACATGAAAACCACAGAATGTCCACTTAAAAAACCCAGTACACAACAGATGCAAGAAGACTTACCAGGATTAGTTTCTAATCACCTTGCCACAAAACACCTTGTACAAACAAACCATGTATTTGTTGCATTCATCTGTTGTCACACATCTGTCTGAATGGTCAGGAAACCACAGACACAAATATAAAATCACAAGAACACTTTTCTTCCCATGCCCTTCTCCTACCCTTAACTCCAGGGACAGGAATTCAGAGAGCAATTTTGGATGCACTATGTTAACCAGGCATTGGGGGAAAAGAATATTTACAGTGAAGTGGCTGCTGAATATTTCTGTGATTACTAGGCAATTTACATAAGTATTCAAGCCCAGCTCTCTGAATAAATTTCAGCTGGGTGAGGACAGATTCTCTGCCTTCTAAGACCTCTTGCTTCTTGCACAGTTTGCTTCTCATTTTATCACTGACACCAGTGTGGACACAGAGGAATTAAAAATTGGGAAGTGTTGGCCTTAGCATACAGAAAACAGTGCTGACCCTCAAAAATCATTTTTTTCTCATCCTCACAGATAGGATTGATATCAGAAATGTCAAATGATGCTGGAGATGAGGTGAATGACGAACTGACTTCTAATCCTGCCTGGCCATATCCAGAGGTGTGGCCCTCTAGGTCACTGACCTTAAAAAACAGGGCACCCCAAGGCTCTTAGCAGTGGGGCACTGGTCAGAGGACTGGTGGTTACCAGAGATCAGTTTGGGGTGAGCAGAAACTCCTGCCCAAAACTAGTGCCATTCCCTGCTCTTGAGAAAGGCAAGTGAAGAAAGGCAAAGTACAGGACAGTTGGATATTATACTATTATTTGAGTAATAATAATAATAAAAGATCAGGGAAGAACGTATAGTATAAATGTGTCTGATCGCTTATACATGGAGTATCCCCGGAAGCAAACACAAGAAACTGGAACCACTGGGGGCGCCTGGGTGGCTCAGTCGGTTGAGCGTCTGACTTCAGCTCAGGTCCTGATCTCACGGTCTGTGAGTTCGAGCCCCACGTCGGGCTTTGTGCTGACAGCTCAGAGCCTGGAGCCTGCTTCGGATTCTGTGTCTCCCTCTCTCTCTTCCCCTCCCCTGCTCATGCTCTGTCTCTCTCTGTCTCAAAAATAAATAAAAAAAAAATTAAAAAAAAAAAAAAAAGAAACTGGAACCACTGGTTGCCTTTGGAGAAGAGATCAGAGAGATTATGAAGAGGGTCTGGAGGAACTCTTTTCATGTGGTACCTTTTCATACCTTTGCATTTTGATCCATGTAAACACATTAGCTATTCAAAGGTAATTTACATTTTGCAAAACTAAAACAAAAACCCCTCTACTTTCTACTCCATCAGAATCTGAGATGGGTCACAGGAATCCGCATTGGCTCTCTAGTTTATTCTTACACTCTGGAAACTTTGAAAACTTCTCTGTTACAGGTTCTTTCTACCAAAAAAGAAACTTTACCTACTTCCTCTCAAGTTGAAGACATTCATACAAGTATAAACCGTGTAGGGGAAAATCTCATGGCAGAATGACCTAAAGATATGACTCCAAATTTACCACCTCATTAAACTCTCTCAGGAGGAGCAAACAATGCAACCTAAGCTTTCCTAAAATCAATTTAGATTCTGATGGCTAAGTTGTCAGCTACTTCCTACTTTTTGCATTTATTCAGACTGAGGGAGTTGTTAGAGAAGAAATCTTTGAGTCACTGGGTAGGTTTCTCTGGCCTGTTGAGCATGTGGTTTATGGCACCACTCACCCAGCCAGGATGCTTTGCACTCACCTTGCTTTTTAAAGAGGTTGCTCTGGACTATCTCATTCATAGACTGGACTTTCTGCTTTTGGAGTTTCACAGGGGGGATGCAGGTGTAGAACTCATATAGGAGTTGGCTGAGGACAGGAAAAATAGGAATGCAGAAGACAAGTTAGATCAAGTTAGATGTTTCCCACATCTTGGCACTTACAATCTACTCCCAGACTGCCAGCTCTGTGGAGGCAGAAACGACATACATCTTGCTTCCTTGGCCCCACAGATCCTGGCAAAGCATCAGATGCATAGTAAGCTTTTATGTCATTGGTGTTAGTGTTGACTACTAATAGCATCCAAAGAGATGCGAAAACCTGAAAATGATACCAGTAACCCTGAGCCCTTATGTGTATCAGACACGTGCTTTGCACTTTACATCCATTATTCTAGTTAAACCTCATGACTCTCTGAGATAGATACAATACTTATCCCAATTTACAAGTGGAAAAACTAAGGTTCAGAAAGGTTAACTAACTTTCTTAAGATTGTGTAGCTGGGGGGAGGGGGGCATTGAAAAACAAGGATTTAAAACCAGGTTCTGATTTTGTTACCATAACATTTTATTTACTAATGTTTTATAGTTAGTAATGCTTTATAAGTCTTAAGATCAGAAGGGTCCTTATTTTTTAAAAAAGCTATGAAAAGTTGTGAGTTAGAACTAGTTTAGGACATGAAAAAGAAGATAGTTCTTCCCAGATAGAGTGAACACAAAGACGCCGCTGAAACAGAATTATAGCCCCTGTCAGCTTTCCAAAATCATCTCATTGTGCTCATTCATTCTTTCAAGTACTTGTTAAGCATCTATTTAATGTGTGACAGACAGTGTGCAGAACAGTGGGGATACAGTAGGAACAAACTTGGTCCCAGTCGGCATGGAGCTTACATTCTGATGGAGGTCGACATTACAACACAGAAGCAAACAAATCAAGACAAAGGGATACGTGCAATGAAGAAAATAAATAGGAGTTGCATCACAGAGTAATGGGGTAGGGGGTGGGGGAGAAATTTAATTTATTTACAATATTCAGAAGTAGCTTCTCTGAGAAGATAACATTTCATTTGAGACCAGAAGGATGAGAAGAAGCCAGCAGACATCTTGATACAAAGAAAAAAAGGACATTAGTGAGAAAACCAATGAGATCCAAATAAAGCCTGGGATGCAGTGAATAGAATTACAATGATGGTAATTCCTCAGTGTTGATGGATATGCCATAGTCACGTAAAATTTGAACTTCTTAAGAGAAGTTCGGTGAAGGGCATGCTATCTTTGCAACTCTTTCCTAAACCTGAAAGTATTTCAATAAAAAAAGTTTTTAAAATCATCTATATGTTATCTCGGAACTTAGGTGAATTTAGGAAAAAGAGGAAAGGACATACTGGTTCAGATGCCTCTATCTAACATCATGATCACCCTAAACTAATGTGTTCATCTCATGAGACAAGTGGGGTAAAGAAGGAGAAAGCAAATAGGAGCCTATCTCTATTATTCCTGTAAGGTTGCTCCCCATTTGTAACTATCCGGCATAGAGGGCATAGACTGGGACCCCCAAATAACCTTCAAGTCCAAATGAAATTAAGACATTTACAGCAACTATCAGTTCTTTAATCTATATGTTTGCATGCTGCATCATTTGTGTCACCAAAGAAGGAAGTTTATTTTATGTTGGTGTTCACCAAAGTCTGGCAAAATAAAACCAGAATGTCAAAATCCCACAGTGGAGGCCCTATACCAAATTCCCACCATGTGTCCTCCCCACCCCAGCTCCAAATGCCCATCTAGAACCCCCCCCCCCATAAAAGCACTCCTCCATTCCCGCTGAACCCCTGGCTTGCCATCAGAGCCTAGGAAAGCACATGGTGAGCTCTCACCTGAGTAACTTCGCATCAAAGACTGTTTCCACATCATGGAGGACAGATGGGATGTATTTCAAAGCTGCCACCTAGGTGGAAAGTGAAATAAACATAAGGGATGCCCACATCCAACAACTCCACATGGTGAGGAGGGTACTTCACACGTGAGAGGGATCAAGAGAGAATGACCCTGAATCCTGGGCACTCCTACAGAGAGATACAAGACACTGTATGTAGACTGAAACATTAGCATGCACTTCTTTGATTACAAAAGTAAGGCACAAGTTCTTCTATCTTCAAGGAGGAAGTAATGTATACAATGATCACAGACTTTGAAGTTAGACACCTGCTGTCAAATCCTGGTTCTACTCCTAGAAACCATGTGGTTTTGGACAAAACGTAACCTCTCTGATGTCTCAATGTCCTTATCTGTAAAATAGGGAAAACAGTGCCTATTTTGCAGGATTGGAAAAATTAAAAATAATATACATGAGGCATCCAACAGAGAGCCAGCATACTTATTTTGGAGCGCGTTAAGTGGTAACTTCTATTATTATTGGAAGATAGTGTGTTTGAATTGTATTGTTGGTGGCAAGGACAGCTTGGACTAAGTTATTCATATTTTCTCACCGTGGCCAATTTGTGAACAATGGTGGGAATGTTTTGGTCCACTAGCTGGGTTAGCATACTAGCTGTGCACTGCTTGTTGCCTGTTTCTTTCCTCGGTGCAAGTTAACTGATGCCACCAGAGTATGAGACACACCCCCAGTCCCCCACATAGCAGCATCCTTTGCTAAGCAGCAGAGTAGACTGCAGTTTCTACAGAAGGAGTTTTAAGTCACATGGCTGGAAAACAACACTGAAGAATCTAGTGGAAGGATGCATTTTAAACTTTTCTTTTTATTTTTCTTTATATTCTAACTGTACTATAGCTAACATGTATCTATCACCCTCTAATGAGCAGACCAAAATAAAAATACTGAAAATTCCTTTCTTAAAGAAAATCTTACTTCTAACCATATATAGCTGAGTTTCTTAGTTAACATAAATAATAATTATGACTATTCATTCTCGGAGAACTTTGGGGCAGGCACTGAACACCTGACAGACTATCTTCTTAAACCTTATGTCAGACCTACAGGAGAAATACTATTTTCATAGATAAGGAACCTTGTGCACCAAGATTAAAGAGCCAAAAGTCACAAAGTTAGCAAGTAGGAGAGCCACGATTCAAACTCAGGCAGGCTGCATGGATAGCCACCCCTCAGAAGCCTTAAGCTACGTGCCCACCTCACTCAAACAGCAATTGTCTCTCTCTATGCCTTCATCCTTTCATTTGTTCTCATTGTTTATGATTTTCAAAAGTCAGCAATATAAGTGCAATGTACAAAAACATCACACAGGATAAAGTAAAGTATTAAGGTGAAGAGTGTCAGTGAAGTCCCACATCTCCATCTCAGCCCAAATCCTTATTCCCCAGAGGGGAATAAGTCAACACTGTGGTGAGTTTCCTTCTTGACTGTTTTCTATGCAAGAATGTGCACAGGTGCACGCACACGTGTGTGTGTGTGTGTGCTTGATTTATACAGTTCTGCACCTTGTTTTTTGCAGTGAACCATCTAGCACTGATATCTTTGCATGCTATCACATAGACTGCACACCCTTCATATCCAACCACTAGTTAGCAATGCCCTTATGGGCACATGGTACCTTCTCTAACCCCTTCCCTGATGGAGTTCACACTAGTTTCAGTTTTTCTTTATTATAAAATATGTAGTAAGAAAACAGTTAGTATATACAATTGTGTACCTGTGAGAATCCCTGCAGGAGGGATTGCTCAAAGATGAATTTGTGCATCAAAATGTATATATATAAATAAATATAAAATATATTTATAATACATTGTATGTATTTATATATTATAAATATATTCTATATAAATACATATAATATATTATAAATATATTCTATATTTATTCATATATTATATAAATTATATTATTTATATGTTTGTATATTATATATTTATTTATATATTATAAATATATCATATATATTTTTATATATAGGAAATATTGTCATATTACATTAGAAAGAAGTGATAACTAATTTCCCTTTACTCCTTTCCCTATGCTAACACTGGTATACAAATGTTTTTAGTTTTGTCAATGGATGTATAATTTGCAACTAATTTACAAATCTTTGGTTTCTAGTGCATTGGGCACCTTTTGTATATTTATTGAACATCTGTCTTTACTAACTTGCTTGTTCATATCCTCTCCTCATTTCCCTTTTGGGTGATTTATTTTCTTATTGGTTCGTGAAATTCTTTATGTATCACTAAAATTAGCCATTTTGCAGTAAAAAAAAAAATTGGAAGAATTTCCTTTTGCTTGTCCTATTTGCTGCTTGTCTTTCAGCTTTGTTTATCAGAGCTTTCATTGCACAGAAGAACTTTAATCTGTATGTTGTCAGATTTGTCAGACTTTTTCTTTATAGTTATTTGATCTTGTGTCTAGGAATTCATTTTTTATTCTTTCAAATCAAGATGACAAGAGATAACAAGATTCTAAAGCTGATGCTCTATTGGGACACTCTTGTTCCACAGGATGGTGTTGGGTATTCTGTGAGGGGAAAAAGGACTTGCAATAAAATAATTTGGGGGAAACTTTGGTTTAGGCAAAAATAAACCAGTGAACTTTCTTTTTTGCTTTAATTGCAGAACTTTTCAGAATTGCGATATGCTAAGACACACTATAACATCCCTCCAGGCAGTTACAGTGTCTAGCACATTCCAACCTCGTTGGTCAAGGCCATTTTTATCAGGAAACCCCAAGCAGACGTGGCAAAAACAGATGGCTGAAGGGCTGGGAGAGCAAAAGAAAGAAGTGAAATGGAATGAGTCTGGGCCAGTGGGAAGTAATGAAGTGTGTGGAACCCACATTCTCTCTAAAGAATAAGTTGTTCTGGTTCACCTCTTTTAACACCATGCTAGCCAAATCAAACACATGGGCAGGCTGCGCTCCCCCCACCATGGGCAGCTTGTTTACAATGTCTAAATTCTAAAGAGATGCCCTGTGCTGAGGCGCATGCTCTGATAAAGGCTGGTTCAAGCACTCCTAGTAAACTGTCCTTCCATTCACTCTTAGGCTAAAGAACACAGAGTTCTGGGCCCGCAGGGGCCTGGACAGGAACCCCAGCACTCCACCTAGCCCCTGCATGCAACAAGGCCCACTTCTTCATGCCCTGCGCCTCAGCATCTTCATGTGGGGTAAAAGGGAAATGACGTGAGATAACGTATATCATGTACCTATTGCAATTTCCAGCACACAGTAGGCACCCAAAAGTGTATGTGCTGAATTTCACCTTATTTCATCCCTCAAACCCCTGCCCTCATTCCCCAGCACCTGGACAAAGTATAATATGTACTCATCATAATTAAGACCAAAGTGAGAGGACAGAAACAGAAATAGAACACTCAGCAAGTTGAGAAAGCCAAGACCTCAGTGCCGGCAGCAAGTTATTGGCTTTCAAGGGCTGCATATTGTTCCAGGGCTTTGAAGTGATGCTGTAGAATTGCAGTCACCAGAAGTTTACACTGACACACATAAACACTTCAGCTATTAGGAAGGAGAAGTTGGACAGGGCTGGAACAAGGACTGTTTCAGAAGGAGCCAATCTTCCCAGCTTCTCAGCTCTGGGCTGGCAATAAAGTAAAACAAACTAAGTAGCTGTCGCCCTGAGACTCAGAGGGTGTTATCAACTCAACTGGAGAGTATCAAACTTCCATCTGGTCCAGGCGGCCTCACAGAGAAGCAGCAGGCCTGTGGTTTCCTTTTCCAAGGAGGGCAGCTCATCTCTGACCCAGGAAGTTTGCAGCACTGGCCGCAGGGCTCCTGTCCGTAGTTCTCCCCTTCACATGGCTCTTACACACATGAATGGAGTAATAGCAGGTGGGTGCAGCAGGGGCAACCACCAAGCTCCCCCAGAAGGCAGAACAGCTCAGCCATAAGATCCTCTGGAGACCTCCATTTGTTGCATGTTTCTAAAGCCTGGAAACCAGAAACAGCTTGGCATTCTAGACCCACTGGCCTCTTGGGAACTATGTTACTTTGTTGGCATAATTTGCACTCCCATTAATACTACTATTATACATAAAATAATATTGCCGTGTTGTTACTTTTATTCCATAGTATATATTCCTGTATTGCATATAATATTTAAGAAAAACATATACAGACAAGTTTATGTGAATGTATATAAATGTATATAACAGTCTTAAAATAACAACCATTACTAGAAACTTTAAATGCGTTAAATACTTTACATGCATGATCTCATTGCACTTTACAACTACTCTAGGAATAGTACTGTCATCCCATTTTACCAGTGAGTAAACTATGGCAGAGAGAGGTTAAATAATTTGCCAGAAGCCACACAGCTACCATGCAGCATAGAAAGAATATGTACCTGATTCTGTCCAGCTGACCAGTGTGTTTTGCTACCACTCACCCTGCTGTAAGGAAAGGCTTCCATGTTAGAAGATGAGGAGGTTTTGATGGGGGAGAGAAGGATGATTTGGGAAAGGAAGCAGAGAACCTTCCCCTTTTTATAAGGATAATTTTTGAAAAGAAGGTACAGTTTTCCTGACGTCTCCTCAGTGAAGAGTCTTCCTCACCACATATATCAGGGGTTGTAAGAACAGAGACCAGGAAAACATTTGCCAACTTAATAATTAGCTTACCATGTGGCACCAAGTGGTCTTCTAGATTAATCACGAACTCTGGACCCCTCTCAAAGGCTATCAAAGGCTAGTATCAGCCTCAAGAAGACAGCCAGGTCCAAACCAAACAGTAGTGGTTTCACTGACCCAGAGAGAAGTCACGGGAGGTCACTTGAGATGATTATTATCCAGATGGACTTCTCTAGAATTGATAATTCTGGGCTGCTAGGAAACAGCAAGTATTTAAAAATAACAACAAAAATCAAAACCAAAGAGCTACACTCCCTCAAAATCAATGTGGATTTTCTTTTTGAGTGTTTCCTCCAAATGGAGGAGGATTGAACTGCACCGATGCCAGTAGACAGAATTTTAGCCAAAAAGAGCACACCTTGCAGTGATGCAAGATCATACGAGAGCACTGGACCTCTTCCTCACTCAAGAACACAGACAGTATTTCCAACCCACCAATATTCAGTCCTTTAATTTTTGCCAAGCGATGGATGGTTAAGGTCCGTGGAAACTGGACAATGTCACAGAAATTCACCACAGCATGACCACAAGAAGACAGCTTCCCTAGAGATGCAGAGCTGTCCCTAAGGAAAGTACATGCAGCTCTCTCAGGACAGTCAGCCTCCTCACCAATATTTCAGGGAAAGAGAAGGAAATAGGGACCAACACATTCCAGAATACATGAGTCTCCATGCTTTCCATAATGCAACATTATGCTGGCCCCCAAAGCTTGGTGGGAACAGGGGAGTTCAGTGTTTACAAATGGCTGGCTGAAGAGTGAGATTGTCTGAGTCAAGTCCCTGTGGACCACTTTTATCTGTGTGGCCTTGGGGAAGTTAACTCTGTGTTCTAGTTTCCTCACCAGGAGAATGGAGGAATAAAGTTACCTAATTTAGAAGCCGATGTGAAGATTAAATATTAGTTATCCATATTACTACAACAGCCTCACTGGAACAAAATTTCATCCTCCCCACCACTGAATCCATTGTCCTCAAATATTACGCGTAAGTATGGGATATACAATTGGGAAGGGACAAGTTAAATAATAAGTCTTGTTTCTCCTACTTTGGGAATTTAGCCTACAGCTGTAGGCCACTTCACAAGAATGGACCACTTTCTTCCCTTAGTTCAGGCATTTGAACATTTTACACTAATAAACAATGAAAAGAGAGGAAAGAAAAAATGTATTCTTAATTAGCTTGCCTTCATGTCTGTGGACCAAACATCTATCCATCTTTACTATTGTTTACTGTCGCTTACTGCTTATCTACTTGGCATTTTGCAGGAAGACTTGGGTCTTTCATGAAACTATGCTTTGTTCGGTGGTGATTAGGAACTCAAACTCTGAACTTACACAGTCTGGATTCAAATCCCAGACCTGCCCCTTCTTAGTTGTGGTTAAGTTTTTCAACCTCACTAAGACTCCATTTCCTCATCTGTAAAGTAGAGATAAGAAGAGTATTTGCCTACTAAGGTTGTTGCTATAAAAATCAAATGAGCTAACAATATATGTAAAGCTCTCAACTTAGTATGTGATACATAATAAATGTGAAAATACAAAACAGTGGAAGCTTGTATTCACTCTTTCATTCATTTAGCCAAAAGAATATTCGAGTACCTACTAAGTGGCAGCTGCTGGTTCAGATACTGGGGATACAAAAGACAGAGCTACCCTGCCCTTTGGACACTCTAGTGGCATTATTAGTATGCATGACAATCATAGTTGCCACGGGAGAGTACCATTCAATATGAGCTGTTCATTTATTTTCACTTGCACCATCAAATTGGAGCATTATGATGAATCCTGGACCTGAAGGAGAATGGAACAAATGGATCTACATAATGTCAACAAATGCCCTTTCCTCGTAGTTAAGCTATATCCAATTCACTAGTGTCTGATTTTGATCCTCTCCACCTACCATCAGTTTTATCAACAGTGCTCACAAGGCTGGCACACATAGGGACTTGTAAGCTTATGGCCTGTTACTGAAAACACATGGAGCAGTGCCTGGGTGGCTCAGTCAGTTAAGCACCCGACTTTGGCTCAAGTCATGATCTCGTGGTCCAGGGGTTCGAGCCCTGCGTTGGGCTCTTCTTGTAACAGCTCAGAGCCTGGAGCCTGCTTCAGATTATGTGCCTCCCTCTCTCTCTCTCTCTGCACCTCCCCTGCTCATGCTCTGTTTCTCTCTGTCTCTCTCAAAAATAAATATTAAAAAAAAAAAGAAAATACATGGAAACTCCCATCCTAATCCATGCCTTGTGGTAGAGAAAACATTAACTTTGGAATCAAGAGACGTGGGAAGATTCAAATCCTAGCTCCACCACTGTGGCTAGGTATAATTTGGGATGAATTATTTAACTTTATGAGCCTCCTGTGGACACCAAAGACAGTGATTCCTTGCAGATCTCTGGCAGGATGAAAAACACTGTGTGTGAAGAGCCCAGCTTCATGCCTGGCACATGATAGGTACTCCATCAAAGGAAGGTATTTTTAATGATCTTCTACCTTCTTTGAATGGCTGGTTTTAAATTCTCCATAGTTTAGGGTTAGCTGCTGCCATGCCAACTCTGAACAATAAGGAAAACTACAGGAAGCAATTCACAAAAGCCAGATGAGTCTTAGAAATGAGAAATAACTTGATTAGGTCCCAGAACCCACAATGAACAAAGCTGAGATTGAACCAGACCTGCTCTATGCTAAATTAAAGCGGACTTGAATGACAGCTTCCACCATAAGCCGCTATTTGTCTGGAAGTGTAAAGTTGGAACCAGGAATGGTACTCCTTGGCATTCTCACTCTACCCTCTCACTCAAAATTTATGGAAGCCACTACTAATCGATCACAGAACTCTTTCCCACCATATCCCATGCAGGCTTGGAATCAGGACTCCAGCCATCCTTGTACTATTTGTCATTTCTTTCTCTCCTATAGAGTCAGTTCATGTGGGTTTATTCTACCTGAAATTTATATCTATGTTTCTTGATCTAGCTGAATAACCAAATGTCCTAAAACTGTTCAGCTTTATATGACAAGGTGAGGAATATAAATATCCCCTTCCACTCCAGGAAAATGCTCCAAAATCTTCTGTTTTATGGTGAGGTATAAATGGATAAAAACAATCCATTTAAATTGAAATGTGTAATAGGCTCTATATTTCTTGCTTTATATAATCCTCTTAACGTTTCCTCTAAATTAGACATTAGGCCTTCCATTTTATAAAAGAATAAACAGAGGCCCGAAATTCCACCCAGGTCTCTCTGGCATGAAATCCAAAACTCTTTCTCCTGTGGCAAATGTCAAAGTCCAAGAAGATTCTTTATATGGAGTTTGTTAACATTAAGTAAACTTGACCCCTCTCCCCTCATTAGCCCACACTTCCCATCCTAAAACAGCATTAAATCTTCAAAGGTTACTGCCTTCCATATTTATATATGGCTACATACTTCTTTGATAACTTTTCAATAGCCATAGAAATATGTTAGAAATTGTCATTGATTTTATGTAAATCCTGGAAGCTATATTTGACCCTTAGAGCAAATTAAAAAAGAGATGAAGCCCCTTTTGATGGCTCTGGGGTGGAAACCCATGAGGAGAAACCAGCATAACCTGGCCCAAATCCTGGGGGAAATAAGGCATTTCTTTTTTTTAGTGTTTTTAGTGTTTATTTATTTATTTTGAGGGAGAGAAAGAGAAAGAGCATGTGTGCACTTGTTGGGGAGAGGCAGAGAGAGAGGAGTTGTCAATGCAGAGCCCTATGCAGGGCTCAATCTCACAAACCATGAGATGAGATCTGAGCCAAAATCAAGAGTTGGACACTTAATAGACTGAGCCACCTAGGTGCCCCAAATAAGGCATTTCTAACATAACTTCCCAGACAGTAAGAACTTAGATAAAAAGACTTATGCCCAGACCATAATAATCACATTAGTTCCTTGCATTTGCATAGGATTTTATAATCTGCTCTTTCATAGCTGGTGTTTTTTGATCCTCACACAGTGAGGTCTTACAGATGAGGAAACAGACAGTGAGAGGTTAAATGACCAGCATAAAATCATACAGCTGAGCAGGAACACTCTTGTTGACCCACGTCTCCTCAGTGCCATAGATACTCGCTGGTTCCTCTTTGCTTTGTAGCTTCCTTTCTTTCTCCTCCTTTCTTTCTGTCTCCTCTTTGTTCCTTCCCCCAAGATACACATAGTTCATCACTGGAAAATAGGTGCTGACATTAGGAGTGTCTCCATGATAGCTGACTCCCTGTGTCTTTCTCAAGGCCAGTGGTCTGTCTCTTTCCTGGCACCTCTACTTTCTGGGGCATCTGTTCCTTTCTCTCCCCAAACAACTGGCTTCCTTCATTTGTCCATCACTTCTGCTTCCTCATACTTTAGCTTCCTTAGAGCTATGTCCATCCTGACTCGATGCTATAGCCTCTCTTATTGCAACCAGTCAAACCCAGCCCTCAGGAAACATCCTAACACTGTGTGGCCTCCCACTGGGAGCTCGGCTGCTTCTAATATGTTATAGGCGGGGTGACAGGCTCCAGTTCTTATCACATTTCTTTATGCTGCCCCCTGCTCTTGTTATCCTCTTTTTTGTAAAATGACGGAGGTTTGAAAAATCATGAGGGAAGACTTAAAAAAAAAACAGCAAAAGGGAAGGGAAGGTAAAAACTCTAAGACTCATCTCCAGTCATATCCTCAGTAGGTGCTAAAGGTATAGCGTAAAGAACAGTGTAATGGAGCAGCTCAGAGCATGGTCTTCAGAGCCAGGCAGGAGGAGATCTGAACACCAGCCATAACCCTGACTACCATGGAGCCTGAGGAAGTGGTATCGACTCTGAGCTTCAGTTTCCACATCTATGACATAGAGATTTTCACACTTATCCCAGGAGTCATTCATTCAACAGGTATTTATTAAGCACCAACTATGTACTAGGACTGTTCAGGTACTAAGGATACACTGGTGAACTAGACTAGACAAAGCCTCCCACTATACACACACGCACATGCATGTGCATGCGTGCACGCGTACACACACACACACACACACACACACACACACACACAGAGTTCCCTAACATCTGTTCAATCAAAAGATGTCATTAGCAGAGTGATTCCTGAACTTTGGTTGACACCAGTGAGCTATTTAAACTCCCATTTGCCCTGGTCACACTCCATACTGATGAAATTAGATTGTCTGGTGGTGGTAACTAGGCATCAGAATTTATTAAAGATCCCCAAGACTCCTGGGTGGCTCAGTCATTTAAGCATCTGACTCTTGGTTTCAGCTCAGGTCATGATATCTCACTGTTTCATGAGTTCAAGCCCCATGTCAGGCTCTGTACTGTCAGCATGGAGCTTGTTTGGGATTCTCTCTCCCCCTCTCTCTCTCTGCCCCTCCTCCATTCAAGCAAACTCTCTCAAATAAATAAATAAATAAATAAATAAATAAACAAACAAATATTAAAAAATAATTTAAAGATCTCCAAGACATTTGAATGTGCAAAGTTTGGAACCTGTGCATTAGCAGTGGATACTCCCTAGACAGATGTTTGCCTCTGACTCCTCACCTGCATTCTAGCTGGACACTAGTACCTCATTCGTTCTAGCCAGAGGCTGGGGGATCCCAGTCAGAGTCATAGCAGATATTTATATTAGCAACCAAAAGGATAACTCTGATTAAAAGTAGGAGAAGAAGTCATCTATGTTAACTCACTGGTTCAGACAAATGTGTTTGCTTCTTATTCATATGACATGAGGCAGCCCCTCCTGAGCACTTAGGACTCAATTTTGTGAAAGTTATGAAGTCTCCTTGAAACAGCCTCTTCATTCAGCTTCTCTGCTGCTAAACTCTTTCTCAAACTTAGGGGTAGGTCTCAAGGTTTCTCAAAGATTTACAGAGTTTGGGGGCACCTGGTTGGCTCAGTCGGTTAAGCATCCAACTTCAGCTCAGGTCATGATCTCATGGCTCTTGGGTTCAAGCCCCGTGTTGGGCTCTGTGTTGTCAGCTCAGAGCCTAGAGCCAGCTTCAGATTCTGTCTCTGTCTCTCTCCATCCCTCCCTATACACTGCCTGTCTCTCTCTCTCTCTCTCAAAAATAAAAAAAAAATTAAAAAAAAAAAAGATTGACAGAGTTTGTAGAACCATCAGTTGGAGGACCTCTCTCTCCAAAATGTCTCCTATTTATTGAGGAGACTCTAACCCACAAAGGGGATCTGAGCTTATGGAGCTGAGAATCAAAAGTAGAGGAATTTCAGAGACTGCCACCTGTCCCCATTACAAATGGATCAAGGTCAACCTATTACCTTCCAGGTAGCAAAAGCTTCAGAATTATTAAAAAAAAAAAAAGAGGCACTGTTACTTTCACAGCAACAAACAATAAATACACTTTCTCCTGCCCTGAGGAGCCCTTTGGTGTCCATGATCCTTGTGCCATGTGGCCAGCCCAGGCCTTCAGTTAACGCAGGGCTACACGCTCAAGCAAAAGTAGACATTATCTCAGCATGCTGTTATTTACCAGATGACCAAGGGAAAAGAGATTTTTTTTTTTGTAGTGTAAACCAACCTGCAAAAGGATGGTTGTTTTATACTGACTTTTCATCAGGTTGTTGATGGATTCAAAGAGCCGTCTCATGGATTCTTCAAACTCCATCTGTTCTTTGCCTTCGTAAAGCCTGAAAGAAGACACATCTGGGTCATTTCTCAAGCCTGCAGGCAATACCTGTGAAAGTGTATGCCAGCCACAAACTTCATTTGAAATTAAGAGACAGGGGTGGGAGACAGGGACTTCAGCGTGAGGGTGCTGAGTCAGCAGGCTTTGCATGCATAATTCACTCCTGGGAAAACCTCTGTCCACACCCAGAACAGATACCCTCCCCCTGACTCCCATCTGTTTTTTAAACCCTGAAAAACTTCAAGGGAATGAAACTCATCCAAGCTGAGGGGACATTAATAATTTCACCCTCTGCAAGAATCAGAAGGGAGACTGTGGTCCCCAGAGTAATCCCCAAATTGTCTGGGAAGCATCAAGGAGAAATATTTTCAAGTATACCGCCCTTCCACTTAGCCATTGCCTGGTTGTCAGATAAATACACATGTGACTGTTCCATGTCAGGGGCCACTGTTTCTCTTGCCCTCTAATTTCAGGATTGTGCGTGTCACTAGTGGAAGCCTCTTGTTCCTCTGATTACAAAGGCCCTACATTGTTATCGTAAAAATGCAAACATAATAGAACTGCATTGCTTATAAAGTGAGATCCTACCTCAAGATTAGGGATTGTTAACATTTGGACGGTTATTCTTGCAGAGATTTTCAAGGCCCACATGAATATACACATGTAACTTTTCATAGAAACCATCCCTTCATATAAAATCAGTCTCCAGGCTCCTGCAGCTTATGGCCCTCTTGGTCTAGCCCTGGAGTGTTGTTCAGCCCAAGGCCTCTCCAGACAAAGCTTTATCGCCAACCGTGAAAAATCTGCAGCCTGATCTGTGGCGTCCTGCATGAAATACAGAGGAGAGTGCTCTTGTCTCCAGTTCAGATAAAGAGCATCTCCTGTCACTGCCCTACACAGTCAGACACCAGTCGCTGTGGCTGTGGGAAAGGTGCTTTCCTTAGATAAAGTGCTGACACACTTAATGGGTTCGTTTGCTCCATCAACCACAGGAAGGGTGGTCCATCAAGTGCTGTCTCCGCTAAATTCTCCCCCATCCCTTTACCTCTTTTCTTTCTGCTTATCTTCTACTTTTTTTCCTCTGTTTTTAAGCATGTGTCTGCTTCTCTGCTTGTGAGTATTATTTACTTTCTGTCTCTCTGGGTCACTATGTTTATCTCTGCTTTTCTGTCTGACTCTATCTCTCTCGCGCTCTCTCTCTCTCTCTCTCTCTCTCTCTCTCTCTCGCTGTGTGTGTGTGTGTGTGTGTGTGTGTGTTAGTCACTCTCTGCCTCTCTTCTTTTTTTTCCTAACTAACAGCTCCCTAAAGCCCTCCTGAAGTAAGAAGTTTAAGGGAAATCCAGTACTGAATGTTCCAATCAATTATAAGGACCTGGAAATTGCTACTGACTTTCTGGGTATCTAGTTCAAGGTCATAGAGCCAAGGCTGTGAGAGGAACCAGGAGTCCTGAAGCAGCTCTCTCCCTCTCCCTCCTCTTCTTTAAACTACTCACTCCTGAATCTTCTTGTCCTACTAGCACAGAGATGTCTGCCATAGAGTATATGTTTTAGATTCAGTCAGCTCTGGGTTTACAATCTCCACCTTGCCCTGTACTAAAGACCTTTATCAATAACAGCAAACATTACAGTGCACTACTCTGCCGCAGACATTGGCTGCATACATATTAAATCATTTACCCTCCTAACCATACCATGACGTGGGCCCTATCATTATCCCCATTTTACAGATCAATGAAACTCAAGCAATATGCCGAAGGACTCCATGCCTGGGAGTGTTAGAGTCAGAGTTCACACTTGGCCATCCGGCTCTTGGGCCCACTATCTCAATCAGTTTGGACAACAGTTTGCTCTATGCTTGACTGCCCCTCTTCATTCCCTCAAGCCCTGGTTTCTCATCTACAAAACGCAGGCCGTAACAGCACTGTGTCCAAAGACTGTGAGGAGACCAGCTCACGTGTGAAGTGCTAGGATATGCCTTGTGCCAGTGAATGTTAGCTGTTGTCTTGTTGTTAATTTTAGGAGTATTACTATCATTCCTGCTTCAGAGATAAGGACACAGAAAACTCTCAAGAGATTGAAACTTGCCCAAATCCCATCAAAGTACAAACTATGGGACCAGATCTGGTAGAGAGGAAGGCAGGATCCTAATTCAAGTGGTGGTTTTACTTTTTGTCCAAAGCTAAGCTAACGAATGGTCCATCCCCCAAGGCTTTTGCCTGGAAATCTGTTTCTCTTTCCACTAGCCAGAGCTGCCTTAAAATGTCTAATAAACAATCTCACAATCCATATTATGGTCTATAGTGTTTCTGACCTACATTTAACACTCAGACATGACTCCCCATGGCAGAGTTGTCATTATTTATATACAGATGGACTTTCTCTGTAAGGCATACTTATTAGCCTATTTGCATGGGGCTGGAGACAGTTGGGTTTCCTACCAGGTCATCTTCTTGGGAACCACCCGTGAGCCTATAAGAGTGGCCTCCAGCAGCTTTTTCTACTGGTTGACCCTGCTCACCCCCACCTTCTATAACTGAATGGTCTCTCGGTAGTGCTCTCTCTGGAATTTGTTTTGTTTTATTTTTAACACAGAAACATAAAAATGGGCTTTGTTGGGAATCATCCTAATGGCAGTACTCCAGGGGGATGTTCCTGAACTCTTGATGAAGAGATCCCTAAGGCTGTCCTGGTTCCCAAACTCTCTATTGTTTTATTTGTTTGTTTTGTTTTAACTCTTTTTGGATTGTCTGAGCTGCACAAATATCCTTCTAATAAATTCCTTTTTTTCTTAGACTAGCTCTGGTTGGATTTGTTGCAACCCTGTCTGGTCAGAACTCTGCAGGGTGAGACTGGTTTCTTGCTGCTGCCGTCTGGAATTCTGAAACAAGAGCTGAGGGGAAGGCCAGTGAGCCCCTAGTCCGTGCTTCCCATTGTACAAAAGAAGAAACGGGGGAGCCAAAATGAGCAAGTGACTTGGCTTCACTGCCATCTTTTAAAAGTCATTTGACTGAGGTGGGAAAGAAAAGAGAGATTCAGGCTATGAGACCAGGTGAGGACTATGTACCCAACTTTAAACTTTGTAAGAACCTGAATTTAATTTCTACCACCAAGAAAAATCTGATTTGCTCCAGGTCACACTGTGGCAGTGGTATAGCTTGAACCAGAACTCAGCGTTCTTCTCCTTCTGCACTCTGAGAATCTAACCCAGGAGAGCAGATAACACAGATCCCACGAGGCCAAGATCAGGGGCATCTGCCTCAGTGGGAATCCAAGCTGCTCCCTGTTATTCATGTCACAAGTTCAGTACCTAAACACCACACTCTGGTCCAGAGAAGAAAAAATATTCTACACCTACCTAAGTTTCATCAAAGATTAAAAAAAAAATTCTATGGGGAAATGGCTTGCATTTAACAGTGACTACATCATTAAGTAAAATTGTTGCAGTCTTATTTACCAATCGTGTGTGTGTGTGTGTGTGTGTGTGTGTGTGTGTGTGTGAATTGTTAAGCCTAGAGTTTTACTTGGTAGAAATAGGAAAAAGAGTTGGAGGAAAATGACTGAAGATGAGAAGAAGTGACCCACACAGCTACTTAGTGCAAAGGGCTTTGCTATCTAGCCAGACTTCTCCATATAATGGCTATGTGGCCTTAGAATCTTCTCCTTCCTTACTGGCAAGATGGGAGATAGAATGCTCACTCAAAGGATTATTTTGAGGTGAGAAAAAATGAGATGATGCCTTTCAAGTGTTTAATATTATAGCTGGCACCTAATAAGTGTTAAGTAAATATCAGCTACTATTCTTACTGTTGTTGTTGGTTCCCAAGCACAGAGGTGATCATACTGGGAAACTCTGATCTGAGCATGCATAAATAAAAGGAATATATCCAGGAAGGAGCAACTAAGGCAAATAAAATACACAAGGGTTTAGATTACACGGAAGAAATAAATTGATGATGGAGGGCCTTCAGCAACGTGGGGCCTCTCCTGAGAAGCTGGAAAAGAAAAAAAAAAGCCTCATCTATCTGCAAGGCTTTAAGCATGGCCTTGAAGTCAAGGGCACGGCAGATGTAGTTTCAAGGTCCTTTTTTAGCACTTGGTCTCTGTTATAGCTTCAGGAGGGAAACATTTTTTTTGGCTTCAGAAGGCCCAGAAAGATGCTTCTGAAAGCAGCTGATCATGCCAGGGAAGGAATTACTGAAGGGCCCGAAGGCCCTGACCACAAGGAAACTGGAACAACCTGCAAGGCACTGTTCTGGGGCATGTGAGCCCAACCACGGCAAGCACTGGGCTCCCAGGGCTTGGATAAATATAGCGATGCTCTGCTTGCATGTGATTCATTAAGGAGACACTGTGCACAGCTGAGCACTCGCTAAATGCAAATGGGGCCCCATATGGTGTGTACGATGCTTTGCACCACCTCTTCCAGCAGGTACATAAAGTCTCAGCTAAAATGGAGATCCCAACCTCAGGCCAGCAGCCCGGGGGGGTGGGGGGGGCAGAATCTAACCAAGGAATCCCCAGGCTTGGAAAGGCAGCAGGAAGATTCACTTTGGAATCCAGGGGCGGAGGGTTTCCTGGCACACCAGCCCCATTTCATTTCCTAAGCCTTAGCCACTTCCATCTCCTCTGAGCCACATTCACAGGCACCCTCCTGATTTCTTCCCTGCCTTTTTAAGGCAAGATAGAAATTTAGGTAAGACTGTGTGGGTTCCAAACTCTGCTCTGACACTTACCAGTTGGGTGACTTTGGCTAAGTTTCTTAACCTCTCTAAGCCTCAATTTTCTCATTAGTAAAGGATATTAGCCCCATAAGGTGGTCCTACAATCAAATAATACATGCAAAGGAATCAGCACGGTTCCTAGCATATAGTAAACACTAAATAAATGCTAGCATTGTTAGCATTTTCTTACAGATCTACCCATTTTTGCTTCCTAAGCATTAACAAAAAAATCAGCATCTTCATAAAGACTAAGATAATTTATTGAGCACCTACTGCGTGCCAGGCACTGCAGTGGAAATAAACATGAGTAAGAGCCAGTCCCCATCCACCCCCCCACCCTCCAAGAAATCACAAGGCAGGCCAGCAGGTAAATTATGTATTGCTACATAGTAGAAACATTGGACAATAAAAGTTTAACATTATTATTGAGTGTGTCCTAAGGGTCAGGCACTGTGCTAAATTCTCCACATGGATAAGCTCATTTGGTACAGACTATTATTATTTACATTTTACATACGAGAAAAGGCAAAGAAATTAAAGAGGCCTGACCCAGGGGAATGGACGGGCAGAGGAGGGAACAAGGGCTCTGGTGGACACTGACCAGAGTTACGGCCTACCTGGGGGCACCTCTCTGCCCTCAGCAGCCCCCTTCCCTGGCCATCCCCAAGGCCTATCCGCCTCTCCTTCCCTCCTCCCCAGCAGTCCCATCAGTGCCCTGTAGGATTAGACCTGGGCCCAGGTTTCCATGGTTTTCCTCACCTGGTCAAATCTTTGCCTAAATTTGCTCTTGGCAAGACACATACTCGACTCATTTCACAAGTGCCTGGGAGCAAGTCCAGATTAATTGAAAGGTTTTTAAAGTGAAAAATCTATTTTAAATGTCTCTGTGATCTTACATGGAAAGAAGCAAAATTACTCAACAATAAGGCTGTGCTACACCATTCTGCTACTGTGCCACACAAGTCAAGATACTTGTATACTCCCAAATATGAGGCCAGTCACTGGAGGAATACTACAGGAGGGAGGCCACTTATTCAGTGAATTTCCTTAGATGAATGGCATGCACTCCACACAATGTGAAATCAGACTCCGACGGCATCTGAGCCCTCGCTGTGGGAATACTTCATTCTTAACCATCACTACTTGTCTGTTTTCTCCATTAGAGTATAAGCTCCACACTGCCAGAGCCAAGGCTATCTCGGTCTAACTAGCAATAGGCCTGGACCATCAAAAATGAGTTACAAACAAAGGCATCAACTAATGAGAAAGTATCAAATGAATGAACTTCAAACACCTTCAGTGCAGCTGTACAGAAATGTCTTATGAATCAGTTAGTTCTAGCAGTGCCTGAACTAGATGGTACTGATAGTCATCTTCAGCTATGCAGCCTTATTTCTATTACCTTTACTACTAAGACGACGACTACTATTACGAGCTGCTACTTACTAAGCACTTGCTATGTACCTGGTACTACCCTAACTGCACAAGGTCACCCAACTTGTAAAAGGCAGAGTCAGAATTTAAGCCCGAGTGTGTCTGGCTCCAAATTTCACTCTTAACCACTAGGCAAGTCTGCCTCCAGAGAATAGAGCAAAGTAAGAGCCAATTGCCAGGAACTGGAACAAGTCAGAGTGAGTACAAAAGCATCATTTGCCCAGGGAGTGATGTTACAGGACTGTCCAGGGAAGCTAAGCGGCTGGCTCTCACCTTTTTCTGTTCAAGCTCTAAATCCAAGGTGACTTAGCTGGTTTTCCTATCCTCGAGCCAATAATTCGCTCTATTAGAGTAGGTGTAAATTAGTGACTTTACAAAAAGAACCATTAAGCCATTCGGGGTTTCAGAAGAGTGATTAGTTGGAAAAATCACAACATTCTACGACCAAACCTCCCTGCCTCTCTGTCTCACTCTCTCCTCTCTCTCTCTCCTTCTCTCTCTCTCTCCCCTCACTCTCATTCTCTCCACCCACCTCTCCCTCTCCTCTCTCTCTTTCACTCACACACACACACACACACACACACACACCCTACTCCAACCTGGGATGCAGAATAATTGTAGTGAAGCCAGTGGCTGAGTCTGTCTGAAAATCATCCTTGCATTTATTGATCCTACTTACAGAAAGAAACACTTGAGTGCACTCAGCAGGCACATTTAAGTCAAAGCAAGGAGGCTGGAAAAGGATTCATGAATGAGAAGGCTCCCCTCCTGATTCACCTCTGCTCTGTGTGGTCCTTGTCACCACCCCAACCCCTTCCCCTATCACCAAGGTCTACAGACCCAAAATGAATCCAAAATTGCAGATTGAGACAAGGAATTTTGGTCCAATGAGTCTAGAGTGAGGTGTCCAGCCCAACAGTGGCCAGAGAAATTCTCTTTTGAAGGGTAACAACTTTGAAACATAAGGCATTATTCCCTTAAAAGAGAAAGAGTAGAGCCACATCTGAAAGAAAATATGCAAGGAAGGGCTAGTGTAACTACAATGTTGCCTATGTGGATTGCCAAGTAGCCTGGCCGCCAGAGAGAACTCCATGCAGACTTCATTTAATGCATGAAACAGTGGAGAGACAGGGCTCAGACAAGTTCGTGGTGCCAATCCTTTTGTCAATGACAAAACTATTTCTCCTTGAGCTGTTATTTTTTCCGAAGTCTGACATTTGAGGAGGGATCACCCCTTAGGGCAAACTGTAAAGAAGTTTCAGTAAACAGTCTTCCTCTTATAAATCACCCCAGGGAAGAATGATTTGCAGATGAGAGAACAAAAGACAAACTCAACATGTGGAGAATCCTGTTTTGAAAAATGTCTAGGATGAACACACAAAAATTAATGCAATCACTGAAGAAAAACTGCCTCAGGTGGAAGCGTAAACAGCCTAAATAAAAAAATAAAAGTTAACAATACAGAAGGAATGAAAGAAAACAATCCATCCAAAATATTCACTTTACTTTAAAATATGGCAACCCTGTGCAATAAATTAATAGTAAGTAGGTAATAAGATGCAGGCAAAAGCCTTGAAAAGGACTCTAAGTTATGAATAGAGTATGATGGGTGCCCCAGCCATCCTTCATTCTACTGAGAGGAGCTGCAGCCTTTATGTAATTTGGCAAGAAGAACTAAGTTGCATAATTCTGCACTTAAGTAAATTTCTCTATTAGCATGAAAAATAATCTTCAGGGTTTTTCCCCTCAATATAATTAGAAATTGAGTGTTCCCAAAACAATGCTCCTAAACAGAAAAAGAAATACACACACACACACACATGCACACACTCTCCCTCCCACTGCACCCCCCCTTCCATGTTTCCAAGACATATAGAGAAAAATATAGATTGCATCATTTAATTGAAAGAGAAACTAATAATCTGCAGAGGCCTTCCAGCATTTTCTCTTTAGGCCAAGTTGGTCTAAAAGTTTGGGTACCAAAAAGAAATTAGGTTTTGGCTGCCTCTCTGACCATTTCTTCCTTCAGTTTTTTAATGACCTAGGAAGTGTCCATAATATCTTAAGTGACAACAGAAAAAATTAAGTTGCAGAATGATTATACACGTACACACCCTTAGTAAAAATCTGGAAATCTACACATAAGTTGAGAATATTGTTATCTCTCGGAAAAAAGATTGTGTATGTCAACAGTCTCCTGACACACTTTTATGTTAAATAATTTTTAAACAAGTAAATATTATATTTAATTTTCAAAAGAGATATCTACTCTCCCTTTGAGTGAATGTTTCTTGCCTTCCAGCTCCTTTCTACAACAATCTTTTCCCCCCAAGTCTTTCTTGAAGTTTCTCATTCTTACCATGGGAAGTAGGGCTGGAGCCCAGGGATTTAATTCAAGGTCATACAACTGGAGGCAGTTTTCCATCTACAATTACAGAATCAAAGTACTGATTTTTCACCTACTTCCTAGTTCCTGGCATGGACTGCAACTAGAGAGACAATTGCCCAAGTAATGTCAAGTTATTGTTACTCTAAACTGTGGTCATGCCAGGAGCATCTGAACGTTGTCCTTTCAGTCTTATGGCTTCCTGAGAAGGATAATGAACTCTAGGTTTCTGCTCAGTTCTACTGAGAGCCTTGACATTTGGTATGTGGAGTTAAATAGAATTTTTAACAATTTTCCTTACTAATGGTGCTGGGTTTTAAAATGCATATGCACTAAATCTCTTAGTTTTGAAATCTGGGAACACCTGAGGAAGTGTTGAGTTCAAATGTGTTAAGGTTTACATTACTGAGGACCTCATTTGAGTAGTATTATGGCTGAGAGTGTGGCCAGACACCAGCAGCGAGCAGTGTGACAGAAAGCAGTGTCTGGCTCTGAGAACGAGTTCTAAACCAGACTCCAGCATTGGTGTGTGTTGTGACCATTAGCAGGTTACTTGGCTCTGGGCGCTGGTTCCATCATCAACAAGTGGACTACGTTACCACTGAGGGAAGCCTCCAGCATCTTTCACTAGCTTCTATGGTCAGAGAGTCAGATAGGGCATGCCGATTATCTAAGACCAAGCCTACTCACTCTGCAGAGTTCACCAGCATGGCAAATGGCCCCAAGGACACCCAAGTCAGAGCCTGGGGTAGGTAGTGATGGGTCTTTGTGGATCTCTTCACCTGCCAGCTGTCATTTAGTCATCAAGTCCCATTAATTCCACCTCCCAAAGCCATTTTTTTCCCAGCTCTACTGAGATGTAATTGATATGTAACATTGGGTAAGTTTAAGGTGTAAACCATAATGATTTGATACATATATTTATTGAGAAATGATTGCCACAATTATAGGTGACACATCTATCACCTCATATAATTACAATTTTGTGGGTATGTGTGTATGTGTGTGTGTGTGTGTGTGTGTGTGTGTGTGGTAAGAACATTCTAGATCTACTTTCTTAACAACTTTCAGATATATAACATGGTATTGTTAATTTCAGTCACCAAAGCCATTTGCTACCCTCCATTGTCCTTATCACCAGCTTCACTGGGGTCCCCATCACTTTTCACCCGTAGCGGTTTCTGAACCCACCTACCTTCCTTCAGTTGTACCCCCCATTTCAATCCATTTCTACAAAATGGCCAGAGGGAGCATTTTAAAAACAAAAGTGATCATACCATTGTCTGTCCAAAATCCTATACTAGCTCCCTGTTTTCCTCAGGATAATGTCCAGATGCCATGGCCTGACCTTCAAGGACTTTGAGATCTACCCCTTCCTATCTCTCAAGGTGACCTCCTACTACACTATCCATCTATCACTGAATTCCAGCCACCTTGGCCTTTCCACAGCTCAATTGAGTCAAGCTCCCTACTATGTTGGGTACCTCCTTCCAGCTTTATTTTCACCAATTACACTCTCATCCTCTTCACCTGCCACCTCCTACTCATCATTCAGGTCACAGCTTAGATGGCACTCCCTCCAGGATATCACCTTGACCTCATGAGAGATCTGACCTTCTTATCCCATGCTTTTAGGGCACCTCACTTCCCCTTAACTTCACAGGCACCCACAAGATTATCTGCTTAATGACTCCTTTCCCAGCTAGACTATAAAATCCCATGAAGACCAGGCTTGAGTCCATCCAATTCATTGTCATATTTCTAGTGCCAAGCACAGTGGCCTACTGGCTACTTGATAAATATATCTCGGATAAACACTTGATCGCCAATGCATACGAAACTTCTACCACTAGACAAATATTTCAACTAGATAGAAACATTCATTATCAACTCAAAGGCTTAAAAAGAGGAACAATGTTGGGGCCCAGCATGCATGAAACAGGTGTGTAATGTGTCAGTGCTGAATATAAGTAAGAACAGATGCTAAGTGAAAGGTCTTTCACAAGCTGTGGACCCTAAGGGAAAATTCGGGAACAATGTCGAGAGACACCGTGTCACAAAAAGCCATTTACCGTCTCTAGATTTTCAGATGCTGAGATGACCTGTGACTTAGTTAGAACAGCCACTGTGGTATGTATTTGGGTGTCAATCTTTATTTCTGGTATAAATGCCTTGATAGCACAGTGATTGGAAAATAGTAGGAGCTCAACAAATACACATGTCTTTTTGAGATCATATGTGAAAGACAAAATACATGGGCAATGTATCTGAAGAGATTTGACTTAGTTTGGGAATCTTAGGTGACCGGGAGGAGACAGTAAGAGAAAACTGGAGGGGAAGAAGAGGGAAGGGCATTCCACTCCCAGGAAAGCAAGCATACAGGTCCTGTAGCAGAAGGGAGTCACGTGGGTGAGAGTGACTGAATGAAGACCCCTGAATCTGGGGTGGAGGAAATCTGGGTTAAGTCTGGTGAAAGGAGACAGGTGGGTAGCAGGAGTAAGACCCATAGACCCTCACAGGCCACGTGAAGTTTTGTCTTCATCCTCAAAGCAATGAGAAGAAATTAGAAGACTTCAAGAAGAGGAACACCCAGATCAGACTTGAACTGGGGAAGATCATTCTAACTGCAGTAAGTTTAAAGGTTTCCATTTCTGAGTAGTGTGGTGGATAAAAATGTCCTGGAAAATGACTACCAAAGCCAAATTTTCTTTTCTTTTTTTTTAAATCTTTTCTTTTTTAAAAATGTTTATTTATTTTTGAGAGAGAGAGAGAGAGAGAGCACATGCAAGGGAGGGGCAGAGAAAGAGGGGAACAGAGAATCCAAAGAGGACTCTGTTCTGACAGCAGACAGCCCGATGCACAGCTTGAACTCAGGAACCATGAGATCATGACCTGAGCCAAAGCCAGATGCCTAGCCGCCTGAGCCACTCAGGCACCCTTAAAGGTGGATTTTCAAAATGAATGGGAAAACGTCAGGAAAGTAAAGAAACCATAGAGGAGAAACACAAAGCAAAAGGGGAAATCTGGATACTTAGCAATAAAGCCAGCTTCTGCCCCCAAGGCATTTGTTCAACCTTTGTGTCCTTAAATTTCTATTTAGGTGGCCACTTGGGGAATAGAAAGAATGAGATCAATTTGAGGGGCTGCTTGTTGGAGACCCTTGCATAAAGCTGGTATCCCAAACTGTTATGCCTTCTTACAAAAAAAACAAACAAACAACCAAACAAACAAACAAAAAAATCTATTGCATGAAAGGGAACAATAGAAAACTACCTGCTCCTTGGTGCTGGATGGAAAAGGACAACACATTTCCATTGAGTTTCTTAAGCATGAGTCAGTCCTCACCTGGATTTTGTTTTGTGCGTGTTTTTGTTTTTGTTTTCCCATACTCATGTTCCTTGCTTGGTTCCACAAACAGAAATTTTAACTTGAAAAGGTTTCTGCTTGTTAGCATCCCTGTTTTCTTTAGAGCAAAATAAAAACTTCATTTCAAGACTAAAAATATATAACAATTTATAAAGTTCTAAAGAAATTTAGCTTTAAAAGGGGCGCCTGGGTGGCTCAGTCTATTAAGCGTCTGACTTTAGCTCAGGTCATGATCTCACAGTTTGTGAGTTGGAGCCCCGTGTCGGGCTCTGTGCTGACAGCTCAGAGCCTGGAACCTGCTTCGAATTTTTTGTCTCCTTCTTTCTTTGCCCCTCCCCCACTTGTGCTCTCTCAAAACTAAATAAATGTAAAAAAAATTTTTTTAAAGACATTTAGCTTTCAAAAAATAATGATAACAACAAAATGTCCAGGAATCATGGTCACCCAAAACAGAAACAGTGGAATCAGACCCACAAAGACTCACTCAATTATACAGCAGAGAATCTAAAATCTTATATTTAATATGCTTCACAATAGAAAAAGGATGCTTTAAAATATGACCAAGAAATAAAAACTATAAAAGTGAAAAATTATATTTGAATAAGAACTAAATGGAATCTTCGAAAATACTTCAATAATTAAAATTCAAAACTCAGTCAGTGAGTTAAATTGAGTAACAGACATAGCTAAAGAGAGAAATCAGTTAGCTAAAAAACAGGTTCAAAGAAATTACCCAGAATGAACCCCCAAAAACAAAAAATATAGAAAATATGAGATATGGAAACATGGAGAAAAAGAGGTCTAACATACTTCAGTTGACATTTCAGAAAGGTAATAGAATATATGGGGGAAACACAAATATCAAAAGAGAATAATGAGTGAGAGTTTTTTATAATTGGTATTAAAAATCAAACTTCAGATTCAGGAAAATGAACTTCTAGATGTATAAAATAAGCCCACTCTTAAGTAAATCATAGCAAAAGTGCAGACTATACAAGACAGGGAAGTGATCTTAAAAGCCACCACAGAAAAGAGACCAGAATGCCTATAAAGGAGCAACAGTAAGACTGACAGTTAACCTTAGCAGCTGATCACACTAAAAAAAAAAAAAAGCCAGAAGCCTATACCCAAGAAAATTTCCTTCCAACTTTCAGAATAAAATAAGAGTAATTAAAATTGAGAGAATTTACAAATAAAATTTGCTAAGGTTAATTATAAAAGATTTACTTCAAGAAGGAAAACAAAATACAGAAGGTCAAAGATGACAGAAGTTATAGCCTTTTTAAAATTGTGCTAAAAAACATATAAAATGTACCATTTTAACCATTTTTAGTGTACAGTACAGAAGTGTTGATGAAATTTTATTGGAAAAAACATATAAATAGATACTGTTTAAAATTATAATAATGTGTAATTTATGGAGTATCCAAAAGCCAAACTAAAATACTGCACAATCCTAGTGTAATATTTAAGAGGGAAGTGACAGTATCTTCTAAAATTCTTCTATTATTCAGGGGGACTGTAAAGATATTAACTTGAGATTTTATTACGTTAAATATGTATGATAGAATACCTAAGTAGCCAAAGTAGCCACTAATAAAATTGAATATAAAATGTAACTTTCACAGGCATCTGGGTGGCTCTGTTGGCTGAGCATCTGACTATTGGTTTCAGCTCAGGTCATGATCCCAGGATCGTGGGATCAAGCCCCACGTCAAGCTCCATGCTGAGCATGGAGACTACTTAAGATCCTCTCTCTCTCTCTCTCTCTCTCTCTCTCTCTCTCTCTCTCCCCACTCCTGCCCCTCCCCTGCTCACACACATGCTCACTGTCTCTCTAAAAAAATAAAAATGTAAAAAAGTTACATTTAAAAAAATGTAACTTTCATATTAGTAAAGGGGAAAAAGCAAGTGAGAAAATTGAAAAACAATTTAAAAGGAGGAAAGAAAAAAGAAAAAAAACGATAGAAAAATCAGAATGGTGGGGAGGATTCCCAGCTAAGATGGTAGAAATAAATTCAAAACATTAGTGATTGCAAATAAAATCTAATACTGCATTATGGTGAATATTGTAATCAAACTACTAATACAGAGGGACTTCCTAAAACCAATAACAAGGCATCTAATATTTTTAAACCAATACATAATATATGTCACTATTGTTATTTAACACTGACCCAGAATCCTAGCCAATGCAGTCAGATAAGGAGAAAAAGAACTAGGATTAGAAGGGGAGAAAGAAAACTTTCCATATTGACAGAATATTTTAACTACTTAGGAAATTCGAAAGACTCCATAGAAAATAGATTATATGGAAGCAGCCAGACCATTATAGTAACACAGTAATGCAGGTGTGAGGTGATGAGAACTTTGTTTAGGAAGTTGGCAGTGAAAATGGAAAGATGCGTATGAATCTGAAAGACATTTAGGAAGGAAAGGTAGAAACTCAAATGCAGACTATGTGGGAAGAAACAAAAAATAAGTTGTCAGGAAAATCTTAATCTTTTTTTGACTTGTGCAGCATGCTGGATCATCGATCAGTGTGACGAGGGACATCATGATTTTGGTTCTGGATATGCTAACTTTGACTTGCCTTTGAGGAGGCAAGCAGGTAAATGGACACACGGATGTGGAACTCAGCGAAAGGTCAGGCTGCATTTCCGCATAGCAGAAATCTGCAGAGCAGGGGGAGCTAAAGCACTGGATTTGAATTCATTCACCTAAGAAGAGGGAGCTGAGTAAAAAGAAGGAAGAGGCCAATCTTTACGACTTCCAAAGAGTCTGAGAAGTATGAGGAATATGAAAAGAGTTCTGTGTTATAGATGCAAAGATAAAAAAGTGTTTTGGAAGAGAGAGGTCAGCAGTAATAAAATGCCCAGGCTCATGCTATTTGGGATATCCTTAATTGTTGACATAATAGCATTATCATCTGTGGCTTATTCACAAAATATATTTGATTACGGTCAAGCTCTTCATTGTTACCGCCCCTATGGTACTCAAGACCAGTGACTCTTCTCTCCTCCTAGAATACCCATCTGATAGAAACTCAGGACGTGATGATTAATGATATGACTTAGCCCAGCAAATTGTGATTTGGAAGAACATCCTTCTGAGAAGAAGTTCACCTGTGCATGAGTATGAGTCTCTACAGAGCACACTCTGATGATCAAACTGAATGACTTTGACAGTAGCCACTACTTTGGGTAATATGGGTCTTTACATTATCTCTAATACATTAACAGAGAATTGAGAAGTGACTATAATCATATATTTAAAAAAAAACACTGTCCAAAATTTCAAACCAAAAATTCATGGTGGCTGAAACGTATATGGCTTCAAAAAATTGTAAATGTTGTGATCATAAGACAATGATGCTTAGCAAAGTTGAGAGAGTGCAGGAGAAACCAAAGGGACTCTGCAGTGATTTGAGGAGCACAGACTATGTCTGTTCCTAATCTAATTAGAGAGTGGGCAGTTCCTATCACGTGTGTCTTACAGGAGGCAACAAAAGAGGCTAGTGGGAATATGAAACACACATTTAAAATTTTAAATACAGAATTACTATAATCCAAAACACAAGTGCCTTGCAGGACAATGTACACTCTTTTTGAACTCAGAGCCCTTCACTTCTGTCAGGGCCTGTGTAATTAACACAGGAATTAATGAATCTATCACTTCCCACTGAGCTGCTCAATGTAGGTACCACTAATCGGTCACAGCTCCCTGTGCAGCTACTACCTCTAAATGCAGCCTCAGTGTCCTCCTCAACACAAGTCCAGGCAGCCACCACCAATCCATCCTTGTGACATGTGACACCAGCCCTCCTCACCATGTAAGTGTCAGCACACTACCTGGCATGCCAGAATTTTCAGTGAAATGCTTGCAGAATGTCTGGGCTACACACTGGCAATAAACCCTGCATATGGCAAGCTCTCCTGCTCTCTCCCAGTCCACCTTCCTCCTATTTTCCCCTTTGCTCACTAGCCACACTAGTCTTCTTTAACTTTCTCAGAAACTTCAAGCTCTTTCTTATTCAAGAATACATGCTCAGACTTTCCCTCCATAAAGGACTCTTCCTTATATCCCTTGCATGGCTGGTTCATTAGCCTCCTTCACAGGTCAGTTGGAATTTCACTTCTTCAACACTGTGAGGTAATCCCAACATTAGACAAAGAAACTAAGGCACAGAGGCTGTCATTTGCCCAAGGTCACGTAGATAATTAGTTACTGGGATTCTTCACCATTATGTTATACCACATGTCTTAACTACTCGCTTATTTCCTTCATTGGTGTTTAATATGGTTTGCAATTAGTTGGTGTATTTCCTTGCTTTTTATTTTATCTCCCTCAGTACTAGATGAGGGCAGAATGAGGGGTGAACTACATCTGTCTTGTTCACTGCAGTGTCCTAGCATAAAACTTGGCCAAATAGTAAGACTTAAAAATATTTATTGAATTAATCAATGAACTAGACTGAACTGAATGAGCTGCATTAGCAGAGTAGATTTGAGTGACAGAGAGGCTAGTTTGGAGACTTGAAGGACGGGCGACCATCCAGGCCTCATAACAAAGTCCTTTTTAATTTTCCATCCACCCCAAAGACACAATTAGCAGCAAGCCCAACAACTGAGAAATATATTATTTCCTATTAAGGAAGCAAATTCCACTTTGAGGTGACACTGCCTCGGGTGCATTTGAAGTAGATCACCAAGTGTGCCCAGCCACCCTGATTCGGTTCACCATCCCTGACAATGATGTCAGCTTGAATCTCACCCCTCTGGCGAACCAGACCTTTTATTATCTTGCATGTTCATATTTAGTTACAGGGGATTTGCAAACACATTTCCTAAATCTACATATTTATTCAGTAAATTGATTCTCTGAGGAACTGTCAGCCGCAGCATTTGACAGGAACAGCCATTTTTTGCACGAAGGCAAGGATTCTGCCAGCAAGCTAGGCTTCTAGATGTCTAAGGAGGAGTTAACAAGAAAAGGAAATACTGCTTCAATGGACGAATGAGTATCTTGTGTCATCCATGGCTTTTCCCTTAACTATCTACAGCACAGATAGTCTTGTTCTGCAAAATTAAGCCATTTAAAGGGACAATGAAAGCAGACAGGCCCAGTGTTTTACACTTTGCCGTGAGCCAAGTAAGAGATCGGCACCCAATAGAAGCAGTTTACTCAGCCTCTGAAGGATCGGCAGGGAGAAGCCAGTCCAGCATTACACCCAGGCAAAGGACAATCCACAGTGTAGGTAATTCACATGAAGATGATGGGAAATCGACAACACCTCAAAGCCCTGATCCCTCTGCTTCTTTAGGGCCTCCAACTGGATATTAGGAAAGATGCGACGCTCTGGGGAAGGGCTGGCTACTTCACCGAAGACCTCCTCACTGAAAAATATCTTGCCTCTGATCAGTTTTCAGTCCCCATGACTTTGCTATAGCATGTGAATATTGCTGATACTGCCTCCTTGAAATGCTCTCTTTCCTGACTCCTGGAATGCCAGTCTTCCTGTTTCCCTTCCTATGTCCCTGATCGGCCTTCCCTGGAAGGACTGGCCCCTCCTCCATCCCTTCAACCTGCTAATCTCCTGGGTTTCATCCTGAATTTTATAGCATTGCTCACCTTGTGCTATAGCTTCAAATACCTCTTTGGATCAATTTCTACCACAACTATATTTCTATTCTTTACTCTCCTGAACTCCAGATTTGTATCTAACTGCCTGCTGTACATTTCTATCGGGCTATGCCAATAAACACCTCAAAATTTATCAAAATACACCATTTTCCACAAGAACTTCTCCTACCCTGTATTCATCATGCTGATGAGCAATGTCTAATCAAATAGGCCATAAAGTTCAACCACAGATAAGCTGATCTGGCCCTTTCCTCCAACTCCACTCCCACACACATTCAGTAAGTGTTGGCAGTTCTGTCATTCACACACCCGTATCTTCTTCCTCCCCTTCTCCAGCCCCACTGTGACTGCCTTAGTTCAAGTCTTCTTGCCTGGATCCCTGCAACCCCTTCATGATTAACCTCCTGACATCCCTCCTCTACACCACCTTCCACACACTCACCTTTCTTCCTCAGTGATCTTTCTAAAAGGTAAATCTAAATCATGTAAGTCCCCTGCTTTAGAGCTTCAATGGCTCCCACTGCCAAAAGCAGGGGTTTCCAAACTGCACGATGAGAAACCAATTAAAGCGTGATTCTCAACAGATGCTTATTTATTTATGAATTATAACCAAGTGTTATTCTAAGTCAACTGTTCATAAAGTTTAATTTCTCCCTCTTGGAACAAAATAAAGAAATGTTCATCTTTCTACCTGATCCCAGCAGATGAGTCTGTGCACCCACTGGGGTGCTCACTCTGTGCTCTGAAGATGGAGGGCAGCATTAATGATGATTGTCCCTGGGGGATGACATTAGAGGACTCCATCTGGCATTCAAGGTGTCCCCAGTCGAGCTACCTGTCCAGATGCAGCATCCCCACTCTTCCACCAGCACAGCTTTGCCACCAGCCACTCTTCTCCACAAACGTGCTGTCCATGGCCACAGCACAGCACAAAGAACCTAGGATTCCATGTCATATCCTTCCCTGCCAACGTCGAGCTGTGTGACCTAGAGTCCCTTTCTATATCTTTCCGGGCCTCAAGCTTCTCTTCTGTGAAATAAACATCATAATATCTATACTTTGCAGGGTTGCTGTGAATAGTAAGTGAGGCAGAGTAAAAAGTGACACAGGGCAAGCACAGAGGAGAAGCTTCATAAGTGTTATCCTGAAGGTAACAGGAACAATTAGAAGTTCTGTTCCACATGCCATTCCCTCTACTTGGAACTCGTGATTCTTATCCCCAGACCCGCCATGGGCTAATTTCTTGAATATCTTTCAATGTTTAGTTTAAAGTGTCACCTCCTCTGAGAATTACTGATCCTCCTGAGGTGGGGTTTGTCATTTAAACCCATCTGCGCCCTGAGCCTTAGTTGCCTCATACCGTTGACCACTGCTCATGCCAGAGAGCTGGGATTTGCTTGCTGGGATGCATATCACTCACGCCCACTGGGCTGCTGCTACTTAAGGAAGCCTCTCTTATTAATTTCAGAGTCCCCAGCACTTAAAGTGCCTAGCACATAACAGGTGCTCAGTGAATGTGGGCTAATATTTTTATATGCAAAGGAAAAAGAGGGCTGTTTAAGATGCACGCATATGCACAATTTCATGTTACAATGACGGCTACTTACTTCATGGTTTACAAAGTGCTTCCCCGTGTTTGTAATAAACAGGCTGTTAGCTCCCCCTCAGCACTGTAGCCACTCACAAAATAGATAATAAATTAAAGAGAAGTAACTGTTTGACAATATCCCTTTGATGACAGTTTTCTCTTCCACTCTGATCTGATGCCAAGTTAATGTTATCATAAAATAATTCCATTAACTGCAATTGTGCAGTTTACCGAACCATTACTGTCATCAAAAAGTTAAATTATATTCAAAACCGAAAACAGAGTCTTACATAGGAATAAATGGCATCAACATGCAAATAAATTATATGCGGGAGAAACAGGAAAAGCAATGTGACGGGCACTCCAGCCCAGGCTCAGCATAAACAGATGATTACATTTAAATATTTATTCATACATGAACAATGAAAACAAATCACACTGGCAAGTGCCTTCGAGTTAAATTCGTATTTGTTTAAAAAGGCAGAGGCTTATGTATTCCCTCTGACTACAGGCTACATTGAGCATGCCTGAGCTTTATTTAGACAGTCTTACTGCCTAACATATGCATGACCAGGAGGGTGAACTAGTATATAATATTTACATAAGAAGAAACTGAACTAGTGGGAAGGCGAGGCAGAGACGTGAGAGGGAAGATGCACAGAATAAAGCAAGATGCAAAATAAAAAGCAAAAGAGAGCATCAGAAAACATCTGATCACCTGATGCTGAAGGCAAGCAGAGAACGGGCAATGATGTCTGGCCCTGGATGAATTGAGCTAGACTGAGGGTGTCCACTGGAGGTAAGCACCATGCTCCTTTGACGCCTATGCTGATGGAGTGGATGCTCCAGTGCAGGCGATTGGCACTGTGCACACCGTGGCCATCCTTCCTGGCTCCCAGATGAGGGGCTGGGGAGTAGGAACACTCCCGAGATGTTACAGCTCCTATCAGGACGTTGAGTACATTTCTCTTTCCCTGTCTAGTGACTCCTTCAAGGAGTGTGAGCTTACCTGGCCTGGCCCTATGTCAGTTTTTCTTTCTTCATTCCTTGAGAGGATATGAAGGTAAAGTCATGGTTGCCTGGACAGCTTTGCCACAACAGCAAGGAATCCTTTCCTGACAACTTCTGCTCCAAGTCATTTTTTTCCTACTGAAATCCTACCATATTTAGGGATGACAGTACCTAAACTTGAGCATCCTCATGCCTCTCCACAGCCCTGATGATGATACCCAGCAAGTCCCCCCTTCCAGGAGCAGCTGTCGTCACTCAGGACAGCTCCCCATCCTGGCCAACCATAGTTTACACTTGCGTGGCCCCCAAAAAAGTTCTGGTTCTTAAATTTGCTTAATTAGATGAGGTAGAATGTGAAGTCTTACTCTCTAATTCTTAGCTGTGTGACCTTTTTAAGTTTGAATCAAAACCTCAGTTTCCTCATCCATGAAAGGGGGACAGAAAAGGCATCCCATCTCACATTGAACGAGTGTCAGTACCTGCCATGTGCTGTTCTCAGCGCTTTGACAGTATGAACTAGTCAAAGACGGGAGCTTGGGAGCTGCCATTCTAGCAGGGAGATGGCAGTAAACAAAAGCATACTTAATTACTGTACAGTCCGTTAACATGTGATTAGCTCTATGGGGAGGGGGAAAAAGACCACAAACAGAGTGACAGGGAGGGGAATCCAAAGTGCTGAGGAAGAAGTTGCAGTTTTCAATAGAGTAGGGAAAGAGACATGTGAGTGAGGATGTGAGAAAGGAGAGGGAGTGAGCGAGCAGATATCAGGGGGAGGTGTCCAGGCCCTGAGTCAGGAGCCTGGGCCACAGCAAAGAGGCCTGTGTGGCTGGCACAGAGTGAGTGAAGAGAAGGAGGAGATGAAGTGGGGAGATGAGGTTCTCCATAGGATTTTTGCAAAGACTAATGGAGGGAACAAGTGAAATGCGCTTAGCAGGTGATAATAACCGTGGCTGCTTGCTATGCGACAGGCACTGTGCTAAGTGCCTGACATCCATTAACTTATTTAGCCTGCACCACAACCCTGCACGGGTTTGTACATACATGCAAGGACACTGAGCTTTAGGCAGACGAAATAATCTGCCTATGGTCATAAACATCACTAAATGGTAGCAGCAGGATTCCAATGCGGAATTCAAACCCAAGTAGCTAGCTCCAGAGTCTATGCCTTTAACTTGAACTAAGTGCCTCTCCTAAGCAAAGGGGGTTGGGAGGAGGGAGGGGAGGGGGGATGTAGAGATGCAAGAGCATCCCAGGAGACTGGGAGCATACAGAGAGGGAGGAGAAAGCAAGAAGTGAATAAGTAGGTCCTGAAGGGGAGCAGGAGGCATGAAACAAAAGCAAAGACAGGCAGTGCAAACAGGGAGCAGAGAGCTGGGTACATGGCTGCTAGGGCCCACAGGGCTTGACCACACACACAGCAGACATAAGCAGGGGCCAGTCAATGGGCCAGCAACAGACCAAGGTGAATTCACAGGGCCATAAAAGTCCTACATTGTGATCCTCAAAAAGCAGACACCTGGGAAAGAGATCCCTTCCTCCTTAAAAACAAACAAACAAACGAACAAAAACAGCAAGACAGCTTTAGGATAGCATGAACAGTAAGCCAAACTCTGAGCATGGATCAAGACACCATTTATTAACTTAAATCTGAGTTTTTGAAATAAACACTCCTGCTGTCTCGCCCCAGTAAAAACATGGTAACAGGTAACGTTTGTTACGTTTATGAAATGAAGTACTGGATGCTACATGGAGAAATTTGTACATGTAATCTCACTTCATCCTCAAAACACTAAGAGCTGGTTTATCCCCATTTATGGATAAGGAAACTGAGGCTCAGAGAGGGTAGGTCACTCACTAAGCTGGGTGCAGGGACAAACATATGACTCCCTCCCAGGTCTGTCTCGTGGGAACACTGGCCATCACTGAGCCAACATTGACCAGTACAACATGAACATAATCATTAGCCCACATTGCCCCCTGAACTCTAGCCTATGGCAGCATTACGATTTGGAAGGAACACAGGTAAGTGGGAACGAATCCCTCTGTAGCGCCATGCTCTGGGTTTTCTCTGTCTTAGAGAGTCATCCTTACAGAAACACCACAGCCTTACTTCTATGTGCCTGGCCAGCAGGAACGGAAGCTATTCAGTGCCCATTATGTGATTCAGGGAAGCACAGGCTACTTTGGACTCTGAGTAATTCCACAGCTCAGAAATCTTGGGGATCAGCTCAGCTGGTTGTCTGAGCTTCAGGATAAAAGGCACTGCGAGGAATTTTATGAAGAAGCTCAACGCCTAGAAGATAATCACTTCCACTCTTTCTGAATGTTTCTCACTATGCTCTGTGTCTCCCAGAAGCTCAGTCATTCCAGAAAAGCCTAATGGATATTGGTCATATTGATGGCTACTGAGCATATTTTGGACACATTTCCCACGATTTAGGAGTTTCCCATATTTTTAAGCCTGCCTCCCTCTAGCAAAAACTTGAACCTGCTCTGCCAGCTTCCACTGCAACTATGGCATAGGTATATGCCCAGACACCTGCCCCAGACTTTGGCTCAGGAGCCAGTGACATAAGGAGAGAGGACAGGAAAATCACATTATTTGGCTATGTGATAGAAATAAATAATCCTTAAAAAACCCAATCTTTTTCAACAACTTCTCTTCCTCCCTTACCCAACTGCATCCTGCATATTGATACAGGATAATTCCTAGCCCTTGCAAACATTCGTGTGCAGTATGTGCAAAGAAAAATGGCAAGGGAATAGCTAATGGGAGCTAGATTAGCTGAAATTATGCACATGAGACAAAAAGACAAAGAATAACAGGAAAAAGAAACACAATACCAGACACAATAAGTCCCCGAAGCAATAATTATATTATGATTTCTCACCAGCTGGTTTAGAAATTTCAAACCTTCTATTTTCTAGTTTCCTAAGTAAAATGCCCTCCTAGTTTGGGGAAATACCTCCATCACTTCCCAATGTCCTTGACGCCACCCTAGAGAGGGAACCATTGATAAAGATTCTAAAATGAACAAGACACAGGAAAGCTACCTTCCTTCACCATGAGGCCCTAGAACTTCTTTGCAGGTCAGCCTACACTTTGTTCATGAGAAAGGATTCAAGATTAGGCCTGGATTATCTTAGAGACATCTCTTCTAACCAAATGCATTGTCTTAGCCCTCAAAATGCATCTTGTGCAATAGGCATTTGATCAGTATCAATGATGTTCTATATGCTATGCTGAATTAACAGAGCACCTCACTCCTTAAGAAGCCAAAAGTCACTGGGGTGCCTGGGTGGCTCAGTCGGTTGAGCATCTGACTTCGGCTCAGATGATGATCTCACGGCTCATGAGTTCGAGCCCCAAGTCAGGCTCTGTGTTGACAGCTCAGAGCCTAGAGTCTGCTTCGGATTCTGTGTCCCTCTCTCTCTCTTCCCCTCCCTCACTCATGCTCTGTCTCTCTCTCTCTCTCTCTCTCTCTCTCTCTCTCAAAAATAAAACATAAAAAAAAACATTAAAAAAAAGAAGAAGCCCAAAGTCACTTACAGTTCCAGCAGCACTGAAGAAGGAAGAGGCCGTCCTAAATAAGAAATAAGTGTCTCAAATACACAACTAACCTTACACCTAAAGGAGCTAGAAAAAGTAGAGCAAATAAAGGCCAAAACCAGCAGAATAAGTGAAATAATAAAGATTAGAGCAAAAATCAATGATATCAAAATTAAAAAAAAAAAACATTAGAACAGATCAACAAAAATTAGAGCTGATTCTTTGAAAGAATTAACAAAATTGATAAACCCCCTAGCCAGATTTATCAAAAGAAGAAGAAGAAGAAGAAGAAGAAAAGAAAAAAGAAAGAAAAAAAGGAAAGGACCAAAATAAATAGAGTCACAAATGAAAGAGGGAAAATCACAACCAACACTGCAAAAATACAAACAATAATAAGAGAATATTATGAGCAAATTGCCAACAAATTGGTCAATCTGGAAGAAATGGATGTTCCTAGAAACATAAAAACTACCAAAACTGAAATATGAAGAAATAGAAAATTTGAACAGACCCATAACCAGTAAAGAAATTGAATCAGTAATCAAAGATCTCCCAACAAACATGAATCTAGGGCCAATGGCTTCCCATAGGAATTCTACCAAACATTTAAAGAAGAGTTAATACTAATTCTTCTCAAACTGTTCCAAAAAACAGAAATGGAAGGAAAACTTCCAAACTCATTCCATGAGGTCAGCATTACCTTGATTCCAAAACCAGACAAAGACCCTACTAAAGAGGAGAATTACAGACTAATTTCCTTGATGAACATGGATGCAAAAATTCTTAACAAGATACTAGCAAGTCTAATTCAACAGCACGTTAAAAAAAATTATTCACCATGATCAAGGGGGATTTATTCCTGGGCTTCATGGCTGGTTCAATATTCACTAATCAACCAATGTGATACATCACATTAATTTTAAAAAAAGGATAAGAACCACATGATCCTCTCAAGAGATGTAGAAAAAGCATTTGACAAAACACAGTATCCTTCTTTGGTAAAAACCTCCAAGAAAGTAGAGATAGAAGGTACATACCTCAACATAATAAAGGCCATATATGAAAGACCCACAGCTAATATCATCCTCAATGCGGAAAAACTGAGAGCTTTCCCCCTACCGTCAGGAATGTCCACTCTCACCATTGTTGTTCAACAGAGTACTGGAAGTCCTACCCTCAGCAATCAGACAACAAAAAGAAATAAAAGGCATCCAAATTGGCAAGGAAGAGGTCAAACTTTAACTCTTTACAGATGAAATGATACTCTATGTGGAAACCTGAAACACTTCACCAAAAAAATGCTAGAACTGATACATAATTTCAGCAAAGTCACAGGATATAAAAATCAACATACAGAAATCAGCTGCATTTCTATACACTAATAATGAAGCTGCTGAAAGAGAAATCAAGAAATTGGTCCCATTTACAATTGCACCAAAAACCATAAGATATCTAGGAATAAACCTAACCAAAGAGGATAAAGATCTGTACACTGAAAACTATAGTAAGCTTATGAAAGAAATTGAAGAAGACACAAGAAATGGAAAAACAAACATTCCATGCTCATGGATTGGAAGGACAAATATTGTTAAAATGTCGATACTACCCAAAGCAATCTACACATTCAATGTAATCCTTATCAAAATAATACCACATTCTTCACAGAGCTAGAACAAAAAATTATAAAATTTGTATGGAACCAGAAAAGACCCCAAATAGCCAAAGTAATGTTGGAAAAAATACCAAAGCTGGAAGCATCGCAATCCCGGACTTCAAGCTTTATTACAAAGCTGTAATCATCAAGACATATGATACTGGCACAAAAACAGACACATAGATCAATGGAACAGAATAGAGAACCCACAAATGGACCCACAAATATATGGCCAACTAATCTTCAACAAAGCAGGAAAGAATATCCAATGGAATAAAGACAGTCTCTCCAGCAAATGGTGTTGGGAAATCTGGACAGCAACATGCAAAGAATGCAACTGGACCACTTTCTTACATCACATACAAAATAAATTCAAAATGATTAAAGACCCAAATGTGAGTCAGGAAACCATCAAAGTCCTAAAGAAGAAAACAGGCAGCAATCTCTTTGACATCAGCTGTAGCAACTTCTTTCTAGACATGTCTCCAGAGACAAAGAAAACAAAAGAAAAAATGAACTGTTGGGACATCATCAATATAAACATCTTCTTCACAGCAAAGTAAACAATCAACAAAACTCTAGGCAGCCTATGAAATGGGAGAAGATATTTGCAAATGACATATCAGATAAAGGGTTAGTATCCAAATTCTATAGAGAACTAATAAAACTCAACACCCAAAAAACAAATAATCCAGTGAAGAAATGGGCAGAAGACATGAATAGACATTTTTCCAAAGAAGACATCCAGATGGCTAACAGACACATGAAAAGACTCTCAACATCACTCATAATCAGGGAAATACAAATTAAAACCACCATGAGATACTACCTCACACCTGTCAGAATAGCTAAAATTAACAACTCAGGAAATAACAGATGTTGGTGAGGATGTAGAGAAAAGGGAACCCTTTTGCACTATTGGTGGGAATGTAAACTGGTACAGCCACTCTGGAAAACAGTATGGAGGTTCCTCAAAAAACTAAAAATAGAGCTACCCTATGAACCAGCAATTGTACTACTAGGTATTTATCCAGAGGATACAAAAATGCTGATTCAAAGGGGCACATGTAACCCAATGTTTATAGCAGCACTATCAATAAGAGCCAAATTATGGAACAAGCCCAAATGTCCATGGACTGATGAACAGATAAAGAAGATATGGAAAACTACTCAGCCATCAAAAAGAATGAAATCTTGCCATTTGCAACAACGTAGATGGAACTAGAATGTATTATGCTAAACAAAATAAGTCAGTCAAAGAAAGACAAATATCATATGATTTCACTCATATGTGTAATTTAAGAAACACAATAGATGAACATAGGGGAAGGGAAGGAAAAATAAGAAAAACAGAGGGAGGAAAACTATAAGAGACTCTTAAATACAGAGAACCAATTGATGATTTCTGGAGGGGAGTTGGGTGATGGGCATCAAGGAGGGCACTTGTTGGGATGAGCAATGGTTATTACATGTCAGTGATGAATCACTAAATTCTACTCCTGAAACTGTTACTACACTATATGTTAACTAACTTGGATTTAAATTATAAATAAATAAATAAATAAATAAATAAATAAATAAATAAATAAATAAAATGTAAAATTTGCATCAATTCTAAAAGGGAAAAATATAGACTTGAAAAAGAATCTTAAAAAAAGAAGAATGCACATGACATATGTTTTGTGACATGGTACAAGACAGTCATCTCTTTCTATTCTCACCTGAAATCTCAAAGAATGTTTCAGGACAATCCGAAATGATTAACATTTCAGATGCCTTGTTGAGTATGAAACTTTTGTAGCCCATCAATTGTCATGATCAAAATGATGACAACAGACTTCTACTGTCTTTTCGGAAGCCATCTCTCCAATTAAACAAGTCTATACAATAAGTGGGTGACCCAACCCATGGCTCCAGAGGTACACATGAGACCACAAACACATAATCTGCATATTCATTTCCTTGGTCATACTGTTTCCTTAGCACATGATCAAAGATAGTTCTTGGCACAGGATTTTACTGGAACAACAAAGAACTTACAGTTGTTTAAATTAGAATACGAACCTGAGGCTTCCAGTGGCTTTAACATTTAAAAACTTGCCTCAGAAGGTAACCAACAAAAGGAAAGCAGAGGCAAGATCTAGAGAGACAGGGACTATCCTGATGGCATTCAGTATCTTGATCCAGCCATACCTGAGGCCAACTGCCCTCTGGATTTTTAAAAAATGTGAAATAAAATAAAGTCCTACTCTTCCTAAATCAGTTTAAGTTGAATGTTCTTCATCTGCACTGATGAGAATCCAGACAATACATTCCACGTATGTTTTTTCTTACCTCCCATCACACACAACCAACCTGATCGTACACACAACCACAACCAATCCCCTGCCTAGCTTTACCTTCCTTATAGCCAGGATGAACATAAACCATTCTTTTGCAGGTTGCATTTGAATGCCTCCATCTCTGAAGGCCTTCAAAAGAGCAGCTAACCTCTGTAACACTGTTCATCAAACATCAAATCTCTTAGGTGTTCTAACACGTCAGCTCAATTGTTGGCTACTAGGATCTCAAGGACAGATAGATCAACTGCAAATACCAGCTCATCTGTCATGCACAACTTGCTAGAGCCAAATAACTGTCAAACTCCCCAAGTTCTGCTCTCTCCACTCCCGGTACCTCTATCATTGAGGATTCCTGGAAAGTTTTCACCATATCTCAAATCAAATGAAGAATTATAGATGAAATACAGAAGAGCCTCAAATCACAAATCAAGTCCATTGGATGAAACATAACTCTATAACATGTGAAGATTTATATTTTTCCCCGAATGAGCTTAGAGGGAACAATTATAACCTATTCATAACTCTCTGTGTTGGATTTTTAAGTTGTTTTTGATCAATGGCTGGTTGTAATTTTATAAAAGAATCTCTCCGATGACACAAACACTGTTGTATCCCAGAGGAACTGCAGAACTAATCAATCACTCTTACATAACAAGCACTCACTGTGAAAATAATGTCCTCGACCGAACAATGAACTTGAACACATATTCCAAAGCTTTCAGAGTTCGTAGGATAGGCTCACATTGCTCCCCTCTGCTGGAGGTATCCAAGTAAGTCTTCAGCACCGTCATCAATTTCCTGAATAAGGGATTATATTTTGAAAATACATCTCTTTCTAACTCACAGCATGGTGATTAGTTTGCTCAGTAAATTATAAAGCATTCAATCAAAGGTTAAAGGTGGTGGTACAGCTAAGCTTACTCACTCATTTACAGCCATAAAAATAACTCTGCTTAAAATATATGTATTTAATACAGGGAGTAAATTAGTATTTCCTGCCCATAAAAAGCCAGCAAAGGAAAAACTAGTGAGGCAAAAAATCTTTTGACTGGGAAAGCTAGTCATAATCAGGATATGAGTGGAAATAATGGTGGTGATAATGTTCTTTTCAGCATTTGCTTCCTATAAAATAAACTTCTGGTATTATCATGGAATTCCCTTACTGAGAAACTTTCCATGTTTCTTCATTACCAGTGAAGCAGACTTCAAACTATTTGGCCTAAACTTCAAGGCCCTTTGGAAAACTGGTCTCTCCCAACCTCTCCAGCATCACCTCCTACCTGTAACCATCAGTTCCCTGTGTCCAAGCTATAATGGGCTACTGGGAATGTACACTTTCCCTTCTCTAGCCTCTGAATCCCAGTGTCTACTTCAAGTCCTGCTCAATAAATGCTGGCTGACCGACTGAATGAATGAATGCTTTCATGTACTGCTACCACAATAAAATATTCTTTCTAACCTATGGGTTTGCACATTTTTATTTAATTCAAATAATCCATCATGGACTGGGTCTTATCAGAAAGGGAGAACTCACACAGCCTGGTACAAAAGGAAAATACTCAAGATCCTTGTGCCCTGGGCATCCTGGCAGGGCAAGCAGGAGATGGACAAGAAACTCCCATATGTACAGTAACTTACTTGTAAGCCAAGGTGGCACTGAAATGCTGTTGAATGTAAGCCTCCAGAACAGTGTTGAAGTGCTGGAATTTCCGGTCAGCAATGAGTCCTATTATGTAGATCTGAAGAAGATTCAAGGAATCAGGGTTTGGGGGTCAGACCCAAGGCAGGAAGCCATAGTCACATGGCATAATTAAATCTCCAGCAAAATTATTTTGCCCAGGAATTAACTCACTAATATATTGTTAGTCCTTTTCATTATGGTAGTATCTCTCCTAAAAGGCATTTCATGAAGTGTGTTACAGGGTGTTATAGGATAAAAGGGCTTCATGGTCAGGTAAGTTTCACAGATTTCAGGATATCATTGTTAGACTGTCGTCTTTACTTCAGGGTTTTTTGGAGTCTTTAACATATCTACATGCATTGTGAATCTCTGAGAGGGTCATACAATGTCTAGCACTTCTTACAGGTTACCTTTCCAGAAGCCCTCTGGGAAGCACTGGATTAAGTCACAGTTGTTTCCAAGTAACCTCTTTAAAATGTAAATGTCACTGACACAAGCAGTTAATGCACTAAGACTTCATTGGTCACTGATACCCTAATGTGGACATGACACTAAGAAAACATGAGTTGGGACACAGAGGAGGAACAGATCATTTGGGAAGATGTTAGAGGAAGGACTGGGATTGTGTGCTACCATAAAATGTTCTGAGTGGGCAGGAGGATGTAATGATGCTGGGAATTTGGAAACTATGAGAAAGAAGAAGGTAGGAAACATTTTGGGTGCTTCATAACCTGGCCAAAACAAGCTCCCGGCATTCATGGAAAGCTGAAGCCATTATTCATGGCATCTAGCTTCATGTACTTGCAGCCAGTACTAATATGACATCAACATTTAAAATTCCCCTTTAACTCATCCTACCATGCTTTCAAATGAACTAGAAACAAACACAAACTCCCCAAATCCTCAGCTGCTCATTCATTGCTCTAATTGCCAAAAGTTACAGTGCCTCCAAAAAGATTCACGGAAGGGCCACAGGGGACACAAGTTCTCAGTGTTCTCACAGTGAGACACACACTAATGTCTAATGTCACTAAACACCAGTCCCTTCTTTCTTACCAATGCATCGAAGACGAGGATGTCGTACTCATTACTTTGAGAATGCTCCATCATGATATTGAAGAGGGCATCCAGAGTATCCTGGAGAAACTGGACAAAGTAATGAAGGTCACATTAGAAGAGTGAAGAAATTCCACTCCTCAGTGTATCCCTAAGGGAATGAGAGTACACATCCAAGACGTGCTGCCTTCAAAAGGTCCAGGGAGCTTTCTTCACAAGAGCCAGAACTTGGAGCAACCCAACTGCCAATCAACAGCATGAATGAATATATGACAGTGTTTTAATAACACAGAATACTCCGTAGTAATAAAAAAGAGCAAACTACTTCTACATTCAACAACAAGGATAACCCTCATGAGAACTGTGTAGAGTATGATAAGTCAGACACAACAATGTACAATATTCATTACTCTATTTTTATGAAATTCAAGAACAGGCAAAAAAAATCTATGATGGCAGTCAGTATAAGGGAGGTTGAGAAGGAGTAAGAGAGAGTCTACTTCAATGCCAAAAATGTTCTGTATCTTGATCTAGACGGTGTGTATATCAGTATGTACGTGTGTAAAAATACAGTGAACTGTACTCTTAGGGTGTGTATATACTTTAATAACATTTTTTTAGAAAAATAAAAATATAATGCAAAGGTAGAGACAATGTAATTCCCTCCTCGATGCTTCTCCAAGCTGTCCAAACATGATAGACCTTATGAAAGGATGTCTGGAGAATTTTCCTTCTACTGCTGAATCAGGCAGGTGGATCAATGGTGCACATTTAAAGCACTGATCTGAAAATTCTACCTTTGCTTCTCCATGTATGGAAAATTAACTAAAATCTGATACTCTTCCTTCCTAGGAAATGGGTCAATATTTCCTATAGTCCCTGAAAACACAGAGCTACCAAATACAGATGTTTAATCTCAGAGTTTCTAGCTGACCAAATTCCTGAGGAAACAAGATCACCAAGACCTGTGGGAAATATTTGTCCCAATTTATAGAATTGAAGAGAAGGTTGCTTCATTAGATCTGTACCTCAGACACTATATTCTCCAACACCATGTGGACACAACAATACATCTGACATGTGTATTATTTCCTGCTTGTTTCACTTAAAATGTGAGCCCTGATGTCTTTCTCTTTCATGTATGATGCATAATACTCTGTAAGCAACAGGAACTAAGAATACTTTTTATTTCTAACACTAACAGTAGGTAGTACTAAAAGATCACACTTTTTAGCAATTTATACCAACAAAAATAATGAATAGCTACTATTTATTGAACTCTGTATGATTTACGTGTTTAGTAGAACATTGTGTAAGAGACGACACTAAGTAATTTTTAAATATTATTGCCTTGAATGCTCACAACAACCCTGCAAAATATGTCACATCTGTATTATCACATAAAGTTGGCGAGTGGTTGAGCTGAGATCTACACCCAGGCTGATCTCCTTCCAGAAACTAAACACAACCGTAGTTTTTTACCACTCAACATGTTTTCAGCATCATTGAACCAAATCAGCCTCTGGATTTCCCAGTAAAGGTTTCTCATGGCAATCTGAGACATTATGTCCCACTGTTAGAGAAAAAGTCCCATCTTTCTCAACACTTCATTTGCCCCCAGAAGCCACCCATGATTTAAATCTCTGTCACTGGTGGATGAATACAAACACAACGAAGCCCCACTGACCTTTACCACTTCCTCTCCATCGACAATCTTCAATTTTTCTAAGTTTTCCTGTAGCAGCTGAGGCTTCATACGCCACTTAAGCAAACCCAGCAAGCCCACTGAAATAGAGTCCAGATAAGCTGAATTACTATTACTAGACTAAACTGTTCATTCAGAACCTTCCTGGACTTACATACATACACACGCACTACATATACACAACTCTTGATGGTTTCATTACCATTCTGGGTGAGCTTTGTGGAACACACCAGGGTGGAAATGGAGAATACATCCCGGGAGCTGACAGAGAGCCCCCCAACACTGCTGGAGCTTCGACTCAAGGTGGCCCCCTTGTTTTCCACATGGTGTCGATAAGAAGGAAGTGTCAGGTAAGCACTGGCATCCTCCATCTTCTTACTCTCCCCCTGGGAAAAACACCTTGGTTATTTCCCCAAGCCGTGGGTACATGCCCAATGCCACACAGAGCTTGAAGTGGCCACCTTACATATTGTAAGGTGCAGAGGATCAGAATTTAAAAAATCATCAGAGAAGCAGTAAATGTCAGCTGGTATGGCAGCGCTATCTTTCCACAAACCAGGCAAGAACCCAAAGTTACATTAATGGAAAAAAGATTGACCAACCATTTGAAGGCTCTGTAGACTTCATTAACAGTACAAAGGGAATTTGAAGATTCCCCTGGCAGTTCATTGTGATTCCGCCTACATTCCTTGAGATCTTAACACATGCCCATGAGCAAGACAAGGAATCAGGTTAAAGGAGAAATTAACAGCAAAGGCACCAGAATCTGAAAGTCCTGGGATCTAGACCCTATTCTACCACTCACAAGTCTGTGTCATCTTGAACACATTGTTTGGATGTGTCTCATTTTTCTCGTGATTAAACCGACGATTAATCATATTACCTACTTCCTAGAAATTTTGAGCAGACTAAATGGGAATAATTCATATAGAGCTCTTAACAGAGTTGATAGACACCTAAGTCCCTTGGAATGTGGAAATGAATGATTAGAGGTAGGCATTATAGGAGTTAATGTTTATGGATCCCTTACTCTGTACTGGATACTGCACTAAGAACTAAGTATGCACTAAGTATGCTTTAGTTCATTCCATTTAAACCTCACAATTGCTACTGGCACTGTCGTATACATTGCTATCACTCTCAGTTTACAGATAAGAAAAGGGAGACTTAAGGAAGATAAGTAAATAGAAAACTGACTACAACTGGGCCCCTGCCTCCAGTGAGTTCACAATATGTTGGGGAAGAATGGCTTTCAAGCGAAGAACTACCTTGATGTGTCATAAATGAGAAGACAGCAGCTGTGCAGAAGAAGGGAGGTGTGGGTTTCCAGAAAAGCCAGAGAGACTCAGAGAAGAGTACCTTATAATTAAGCCTTGATGAGGCTATGCTTGCCATGGAGACCATAGGCAAAAGGATGTTTTCAGCCCCCAAGGTTGAAAAAGCCAAGGACAAGAGTTGGATCCCTGTGCCTGTCCTGTTTCACAACCACATGCTTTGTCTCCAGTCAGGTGCTAGCATAGGCATCCTGCTGCCATAAGAGGGGTTGCAGGAAAGCATGTGAGTGAGATCAAGGCAAACCTCCCCACTTCTTGAAAATCGTCCAAGTCTCATGATGTAAAATAATGACGGCCGATATCTATACACCCTTTTATACACAGCCCTTCCACATGGGTCATCTCACTGGTTAGTCATAAATATTACCATCACACTTAAGAAAAAAGAAAACTGACACTCAGGGAGACATGTGAGATGATTCCAGATTTAGTCAGGGGCAGGATCAGGATCCCAGCATCTGATATGTTGCCATTAGCAATAGTGAGGCATCTCTCAAGTGTTTCTTGCTGGTCTTTTATATATCCCACAGGGCTCTTTACAGTCAATAGCCTATTCTGTATGTAACAATAACCTTTTCCACATATTCGATGTTCCATGTACCCATCACAGTTGTGTTTACAGGAGCGGTCTCATATGATACTCACAATTATTCACTGAGGGCTCATAGAGAGGGAAACAGAGGCAGAGAAGTTAAGATTTTGCACAAGGCCACATGGCTGGTAAACCCTGGTGTGTGTGATTCTGTGGTCCCTGCTGTTAACCACTAAGCAATCCTGCCATCTTCCCTTGGATTCCTGGACCCTACTCACTGCAGAGTTAATCCAACTCATGGTACCTTTAGGACGACCAAGTCATGGCACCCATCTTGCAGAGTGGTCCCATCTTCCTTCATCAACTTCACATAGGACATGGCAAAGTTCTTTTCTCCTTTATCTTTAGCTGGAAATAGCATTGTGAGGTCAGGAAAGAAAATGACACATGGGTCACCCAGTTATCTCATTTCTCTCTCCTTAGAGGAGCTTCAGAGATGCCACTTGGTCAGGTACTCACATTCCAGGGATGACCGATGTCGAAACATGAATCTCAGATGGATTCTCTGCATGTCTTCAATAGGGACAGCCACCTTGGTAGGCAGAAACCAGAATTCAGGAGACAATGAGTTAAACAGCTTTTCCCACTCCAGCACCCCCACCCCCCGCACAAGGCAGCCTGACCATTTAACTGAGAGAGCTGCATGCTGATTTATTATCCATCCATCAAGCCTGATGAACTGTAAATAAATTACATAAGAACTAGCTATGAAGAGAAAATAAAGTACCAAATGTAATCCATTTGGCAAATTGCATTCCTAGCCAATGAAAAGAGGTTCGTAAATTATAGTGGGTTAAAATGAATCTCCCCAAATTGATATAAAAGTCACATAACTTTAGCACAGGATTCGATGCACTGCACACTGCACAATGCACATTTTCCTTACACACTCCAGGAGTTCTGGCAATTGCAGCAGGGCTTAGCAAATTAACAATGGTCATTACAGGGTATGCCTGAGGACTCTTGTTTATGAAAATTCATAAAAATGCTTAAATCCAATAATATTTTGGAAAACTCTAGGGCTCATTCCCATCCTTGGCTGGACAGATACCCAGATGTTTTTACCTTTGAAGCCACTGAGCCAAATCACCCACTCCTTGGTCACCCATTTCACTGCCCAGAGGGTGGTCTATTGAACACTTGATTGATACGTATCAGACCTGGCCATGGACTGCCCACCTCCCAACACCTCACAGTTCTCTCCATAACTTGCAATTCAAGCCAAAGCAAAGTTTAGCTACCTGTGAGGAAGCCACTTTGATTTTTTAAAGGGACAAGTTTACACTGTAGAGATGACTATTAAAGGCCAAACTGATGTGTACTTTGGGACACTTTCTGCTCCAGAAAATGAAATTTGAGCCTGAAGAGATCCATCATTTGTAATTTCAGACAGAAGAAAGGGATTTTTCTGAGAACCTCATGAACGACTGCAGTCCAATTCATTCTTTTGCTGTGAATTTAATGGCTACTCCAAGCTATGGTCATGTGATGTGCTGGCCATGTTAGTGTAAGGCAGAGGCCCTGCAACTCAAAAAGCTTATGGTTCACATGGGGAGATGCATATTTTAACAACCATCTGACAAGGGCTAGCAAAGGGAAATAACTAGTGTACAAGAGAACACAGAAAAGAGAAAAACAACTTGGCCCATCCAATAGCTTTCTGACCCTGAAGTTGGGTAGGTCATTTTGAAGAGAGTGAATTTGGGGAGACCCACTGAGGAAAACAGGAATATAAGTGACAGGGCAAGAACCACTGAGCTCTGGGTAGCTATCTCAGAAAAGGAAGTTAAACGAACATCTTCAGTTTGGGTTCAGAGAACGGGGCGAATAAAGACTGCTACTAATTACAAGGCAGAGATATTCAAGCTTCCCTGTTCACTGAATTAATTCCAAACTCTTCTTCCAATGAATGATATTCCCTTCCACTTAGTGTGACAATCTGGTAGTGTGAGTATTTGTGATTAATGCCACTTTTGTCTGAGACATATTCCCAAGAGAATATCTTTCAGGCATCAAGTGGTCTTTTATAGCCTCACATTTGCTTGCAAGCTCTGTCACTCCTCACTGCTGAGTAGAGTGACATAACTTGGTAGGCTAGACACTGTCCACAAGAAGAACATATGACAATTCTCTAGTGGCTGGTCCTGGGTCAGTGAAGGGTGATCAAGAGAAGCAGGTTGCTCATGCTTTGGGCCACCATTTTTACTCCCTGACACACCACTGGACACACACTAGGGTATTGCTTCAGGTCTTAGGGAGGTGTCTCAGAGCCCCTAAATACATGTTTGCTGCTATCATTGTTATTATTATTATAATTATTACCTTGACTGTTTCCATCCACCGTGGCTGTTTGACTTGATAGTACACAACGGACCGATATTCATTCATGGGCTTGTCCCCAGCTCCTACACAAATTGCATTCTGATCCAAGAGGGAAAAAAAGAGAAAACAAAACAAAACAAAACACTATAGAACTTCCATTTTCTGTGCTTGGGCAATTTTGGTTCCAAGGCCAACAATGGCCTTAGGGCCTTGGAAAACCCTCCCTTCACCAACCCTTCTGCCAGGTACCCTTCTAAATTACAGATTTATACATGAACATCCCTGGCCCCAGGAGTGACAGCTGCTTAACTACAGAAATTCTATTACTTGCATTCTGGAAACCATTGGAGCACACCAGGCGCTGACATGACTGACTTATTGTAAATGGTAACCAGCCTTGGAGTTACTGCATGCTGCCAGTCTTATTAATCCTATTTGTTTCTTAAATCTGAATGTGCACAAAGTTTACAAACAGGCTCAGATCAGTCAAGCAGCAGCTCATTCTGATGTATTTCTGATGCTAACACAGAAGCTGGGCGATGGGAGGGAGCATGGGTTGCAGACAGATACAGGGGCAGAGGGAGCCCCACAGTCACGGAGCATCTTCTAGTATCAGGCGCATGCCAAGCACTGGGAAATGGGCATTAGTCAGATATTCAACCTGACATGAGAGTTCACAGTTTTGCAGAGAGATCTTTAGATAAGCAGACAAATCACTAAATGCAATGTAATGGCAGACATATGTATTTATTACAGTGGAGCACAGAGAAGAGACACTTAAGTGTAGCCTGAGGATTCAGGGAAGATTTCTTGGAGGTGATGACAGTTGAGAATCTTGAAGAAAGATTCCAAGTTGGCTCTGAGCAGAAATGTGGGAAAGACATTCCAAACAGAGAATGAGCACAGAGCAAGTATACCTTGCAGGATATTTAGTGTTTGCCATAAAAATCACATTCAGAGTAATAAGGAATATCTGCTAATAGAGTGTGCTGGCACCTTAATTCTATCTCTTTGTATTAATTCTAGCTGTCTGGCCCCAAAACAAGATTTTAGCTAGAGTCACCCAGAAAGGGTCTAAATGTTTTATACCAGACCAACAGAATTTTATTTACTTCTAGTCTCCAGAGATGTAGGGACAAAAGGATTGATTTTAGAGCCCCAGGCTCCCTAATTGCAAAACTGTGTGTCTCTGGGCATTTTTAGGATGACAGACTCCTTGCCTCTTACAGATTCCATCCAATTCACCAATGGATCTACCACCACCACCAGGCTAAATGATCCAAACTGGCCACACGCAAGCACTTTGGGACCCCCAACAAGAGAAGCTAACTTGTGGGAAGTAAAGTCCTGCCTCTCTCCCTGGAATTCTCCCTCTTTACTTCCAAGCTGTACGGCAACAATGATTGAGGGTACTTGCAACCCAACTGAATCCATTTCAAAATAAGGATATAGCATCCTTTCAGAACTTACCTCTAAGAACAAACAAACAACAAAAAAACCCAAGAATAACCAGTGAACTAAAAATGAAGAAAGACAACTCTCTTGGTTTTCAATGGAATGAAGGGAATGAGGGCTTACAGAAATTTTTGAGGCACTGACCTATAAACATACTTTCAAAGTTTTTCTAACCATTTAGAGAGTGCTTTTTGTCCAGCATTATGCTGAACCCTTCATACATACTACCTCACTTAATCCAATCCTCATAACCACCTCAGATGATCACTGCTATTATCCATGTTTCAACACTGAGTAAACTGAGGCCCTGAGAGGTTAAGTCAGTTGCCCAGAAAGGTAGCAGAGCTAGCACACATCTCGACCCACTAACTCTCTGTCCAGTGTTCCTTCCATAACAACCTTCCAGCCTCCCATGATTTATATCTAGTGACATTTATGGGCTTAGAGTTTCTGTAGCTGCAGTGAATCCCATGTAGCTTATAAAATCTGAAAATACATATATATCTCTGGTGAAAGTAAAATTGTTGTATGGTGAGCAACTGAATTCCACAAAACTATCTTGATGGTAAAAACTTTTGATGGCCTAAGGCTGTAGAAAGAAGTTTCAGTACTACTCTGAGAAAGGCCTAAGACCCTCACTCTCAGTACTTCCGAGATAAAACTGAATGTTTCCACATGTATCAAGAATCATGACCAGGGACTGAGCCTGGTTTTAGAGAAAATATAGATTTGTAAATCTCTCAAGTAAGCCTGTTCAATAATTTTCCCCATTGCCCACCCCCATGGTACCCAGTTAGCAGTAAGAACTCCTCGTAGATTTCAGGTTACTTGAAGGCAATCTGCATAGGAATCAGGAAGCCTGGGAGCTTTAATGCTGAGTTAGTCTTGGCAGACACACTTCAGCCTGAAAAATCAGGCTCCTCACACAGGCTCTGTCTACCTGATAGTAATCACCTGAGGAACAAATGACACCATGGATGCAAACGCACTTTGAGAACAAGAGTGCTCTACACCAACAAGGCCACATGCCAGGAAGATGCCAGTTAGCAGCCACAAGGCAAGAATCAAACCAGAAGACTACTATACCTTTCTAGTAACTAATTTTAATGAACACTTACTATGTAGATCACCTTATTTGATATTCACAAAAGCAAGGTGCAACTGCTGCAGTCTCTGATTCAGACAGAAAATTGTAGGCATAGAGAGATGATGTAATTTGTTCAAGGTCATCCTGCTAATCCAGGCTACACTGGGAATTGAGCCTGGTTGGCTGGCCCCAGAGGTCATGGCTCAACTGCTATACTATTCTGTCCTCTATGCCTGCCTCTACCCCCGTTGGCTAGCTGAGCTCAGAAGAGGACAGGTTTCTCAGCCTGGCATCTAAGCCTTTTTGCTTCTCCTTAAACTTGCTTCAGGCATCCACCCTCATTGTAGTGACCATCCGACTGCCTCAGTTCCTGGTCAGGGCATCAACTTGCAGTTGCTCACCCTTCTCTGAATGTTACCCCCTTTCCTGTTTCTGCGTATTTACTGCATACCAGGTGCCTTACCCTTACCATTTTGTTTAACTTGCAACCCTGTGAGGAGGAAATTATGACTCCTCTTTTATAGACAAATAAACCTTATCCAAGATTATACAGCTACTAGGAAGGGAGGTTGGGATTTTAACTTGATCTATTTGATCCCAGAGTCCACTGCATTAGCTTTTCTGCTATGGCCCCTCCTGTAAAAGGTTGCTGAGACCCCAAAGTGGGCCAAGGACACGTGTAACTTACTCTGTCCTCTGGCCCTGCTCTGCCAAGGGCAGTGTGCACTTGCAGCGGGAAAAGAAATAGATACCTCTGAAGGCAACTGTTTCCACAGGAACCCACCAGTATCAAAAGTATTTGAGTGTGCTGCCTGACACTTAATTAGGCAGTAATATTTATTTCTGCAAATAAAGAAAGAACAGCCTCCCACAGGCTTCCTTAGCAATTTTCAATAGTCAGTCAACTGAACTCCCCCATAACTTCCCTAATAGAGGAAACTGCAAATTATCACCGTGCCCCATAGTTACCTCTCCATTTCAGCCCCCAGAATACCTGCTTATATATTCATCTTTGATGAGCGTGTTTGCGCAGCCTGGTCGGGTGTGACTGGAAAGGGTGGCAGAGGTAGAAGAATGGTTCAGGAGCAAGATTCGATGCCTGCATTCCTGCTAAATGTTCCTTCTAATTTGTCCTTTGACAACACTGAAGGTGAGAATATCAGTGTTTTTAAAAATGAAGCTGAGGTTTAAAAGTTCTTCAACAGGTAGTCGGATAAAAATAACTTCAAAGCAATGGTCTATACATTCGTGAAATGCAATTTCCCTTTCAGATAAAAGCCCTCCGCTCTTCTTTTGTGATCTTTTGAGCAAAATGTCTCTCACTTATTTTACTTTTCAGAACCAACAAGAAGAGGATGATTTAAACACTTGAATTTTTGCTCAACTAGATATTAATTAATGGGGCCAGTCTTTACCAACAAAAAAGACAATTGGGGCTTTCTTTAAATTTAAAAAATAATTATTAATCTTCCCAGAATTTGAAAGAAGTGGTTATTAGCATCATTTTTTGATATAAGAAATAAACTGGAGGATTTTTTTTAATGGTTAGGCATTATAGTGAAGTATTTAAGAGGGCCTGAAACCTGGAACCAAACCCCATCCCTACCATATACTAACTTTATGTATGTACTTAGAAAAGTACTTAGTACTTATATACTTAGAAAAGCAGTTTCACTTGAAGGCTTGGTTGCCCCCACCCCCATAAAAATGGGGATAATAATGGCAATGCATCATACTTATCCCAGTGCCTGGCACGTAGTAATTCCCCTGTGAATGCCATTTATGTTCTTAGGTAGAGGGTAGAAATATCTGCCTGAGCCCCAGGCCCCAAGGCTAGAGCAGATGACTTATCAATACTCAACGCCCCCACGGTACTGTGCTATCTAATCACCTACTGTGGCCTAAGAGGAATATTTGCCCACGCTGAAACTGCTACTGAGAGCTGATTTTATTTTCAGCTCAGTACTCCAAAAGGAGAAATGGAGAAGCAGAGCCCTCCCACACACTGGACACAATTGCTGACAAACCTTTGAGGAAATATAAGTAAATAAATGTAAACACACATGACAAATATTATATAGGACATATGCTGTATAAATATTTATAGCAATGTGCTTTGCATTCTTGAATACACTGTGTTGGCCCTCTGGAGACCAATTTACGAATAAGACTTTCCACCAGAATTCTAGCTGAGCACGAGGGAGTTGGATTAAGTGTTGGGAATGTCTGTTTTGAGGCCATCCTGAGTCTCCACACTAGCCCAAGGCTCTGTATTGATCCTTTTTCTTGTCATGGATTTTGCCTGAATAAACCAGCTCAAGTTTCAATGTGAACAACATTTTAACAGCAAAAAAACTGACCTATAAGCTGAGGTCAAGCAAAAAAAAAAAAAAAAAAAAAAAAAAGGAAATAGAAAAAAGAAAAAGGGATTATGAAAGGAGAAAGACAGACATTGAAAAACTGCTTTGATGTAAAAGACAACACGATACAAGGTCTTACTATGGGCCAGTATGCTAACCAAGCTCTAAAGGTGTAGATCATGTTACTCAAGGCATCCCAAAGGCTCTTGGGAGTTAGCATATTGGGATAAGAAAAAAGCAAATCTTTGAGAGCAGAAGCACCCATGGTGGCCGGGGCACCCGGGACAGCAGCAGGGGCCCTTACAGGTAGCGTTTTGCCATCCTCTGCACACACACACATGATCACTTCAACATTCCTCTGTGTGGTCTTGTTGTACTTGTCAAAGTCTCCTTGTAAGAGAGTGATGTAGATGTCGTTCCTGACATCTCCTGCAGGCAGAGGGAGAGAGAGACAAGAGTTGGTGTCTGTGCCGCAGGAGAGACACTGACTGGGAAGCACAGGGAGTGGGGGCCTGAGAGGAAGTGCCCTGCCTTGACATCTACTAATGAAATCAAGATCAGACATGCTTGAAAAAAGCATTGCTTCCTCATCAGGGAGGCTGGGAAGATAGGTAAAAAGGGGATGGACGAACGCCAGAACATCAGTTGTAAAAAGGTAGGCGGGATGGTCAAAATTGGCTGTTTTTCTCCCTATTAAAATCATTTAATTTCCATCCTCTAGTGACACCTTCTGGAAAGGCAAAGGAAAGCTCCAATGGAGCTGATCGTGGCCCATGAATAGCAACCACAGTCAGCCACACAATCTTTCACTGTGCAGAAGATAGAGTGCCTTTTCGAGTCCCCAAGGAACACGGAAGGAGGGTCAGGAGGTGTTCAGGAATGGGGGGCAATCAGAAGGGAAAGCCCCACAGGGGAATGCACAAGGAGTTGATGTCACAGGTAAAGCAGGTCCAAATGAACCACAGGGCAGGCCCCTAGGGGACCACTATACACTGTGGGGAGGAGGAGGAGTAAGTGAGAGCAGCTATGCATGCAAGTCTAAGACGGGATTAAGATGAAAAGGGAAGTTTCAGAAGAATGTTATTATATCATCTCATTTATTTATTTTTTTTATTATATACACATTCAGAAAATGTTAATAGCAGTTACTTCTAGAGACAAAGATTTGAGGGAGCTTTTAACGTTTCACTTTATACCCTTTCATGCTATTCTAACATTTTACAATGAGCATGGAGTCCTCTAGTAATAAAAAAAAAAAATAGTTTAAAAATCTAAGAGAATGACATATCCTCCCCAAAAGAACAGAATTATTCAATGTGTAGTAAAGTAGAAAGAATGTCCATGATAAATTATTAAGTGATAAAGCAAATCAGAGAACTCTATATAAAGTATGTAAAGTAATGGTATATAAAGCATATGAAGTGTGATCCCATTGTGAGGGGAAAAAGTACATGTGTGTATATTTATGTGTTTGTCTTTATTATGTGAATGTATGGAAGATTTTTGGATATACAAAAATCATTTCCAGTGGTTACCTTCAGGGAAAGAAACAGAAAAGATGTAGTAGAAAAGTAAGGAGTTGACTTTTTAAAGGGAAAATGGATGTGACAAGCTAGATCTCCCCCACCCCAGGAGAAGGCCAGACCTGGCATGATGATCTCTGGGAAGCCCAGCTTCCTGGCCACCACAGTAGTCCTATCCACCAGGTGTGGGTAGTCCTTGCGGATCTGAATGATGTCACCCACAAGCATCTTCATGGTCACCCAGAGGCCTGGAAGGGAACGCTCACCATGAAGAGGCAACTTCAAGGTATTCTCGTCTCGCTGCCCCCACCCCTAACCCCCATCATTTCTTCCCTTGAGCTCCTTTTGGAGGACACCACTGGAAGCAGAGAGAAACAATCTCAGAAGCAGTGACCCAACCCAGGAGGAAGGAAGGTGGAAAGCAGATGGGCTCTGGAGCCAGACATCTGTGGGTTTGAATCCCACTGGTGCCTTCTAGCAATGTCAGCTTCTGTCAAACTAACCCACCTCTCTAAGCCTAGCTTCTGTAAAGTGAGGTAGATACCACGTATCTCACAGGAATGTGGGAAGAATTAAATCAATTAAGGAGATATATGAGAGTGCCTGACACATAAGAGATAGGATATATCAGTTCCCCTCTTCCTCTAGGCACTAGGACATGCCTCCCAGATTCAGGAGATGTGGTTTCCATCTCCATAGATCACATGCTTCCATTCTTCACAATGGTCTGTCTAGAAGGAAGGCTATGTTTCCCAGGGTTTAGGATTTTGGACTGTTTTCCAAAGAATCAAGAGCTCCCAAGACAGAGCCCAGTCCACTGGGCACATTGTGGCATTTTACCTTGCCCTCCACTGTCTCCCTTGGAGGCCGTGACTTTGCCCAGCAGGCTATGGAGGAAGTCATTCTCAGCTGTTACTCTGGGAAGGAAAAGAAAGCACAAAATGCTCATGCGGCGCTGTCAATAAGGTCCCCACCTTGTGGTTCCATGTGTTCCAGAAAGTCACCCAGGCCCTCCATACACCTTAGGTGAAAAGTGAGACTGCCCATTACAGCTCAGACAGCATAGATGCCATCAGGAAATGCCACAAAGCAACATGGCTCGGAGATTTGGGAACATCATTGCTATAAGTAGAGGCCATTTTTCTTTCCCTAGGAAGACTCTTGGAAAGGAAGGATTCCCAAGCCCTCAAAAGGAACATCTGTTCAGTAAGGTGGCAAAGGCTTTAATGAGAGTCACTGACCTCATTGCCAATAACAAAACACCATACTCCCTGGACATCCTTGGGGTAACAGAGTAAAGACAACATTCTCAAACTGGAGGTCCTGCTTTCTTACAGACACCTTTTCAGAGCAGGAAAAGGACATTTACCCTCCTCACTACCCTCCTCTCAAGTCATGGATATTTCCATCTGTGAGAACCAGGTGACGATTCCCTGTTCTGTGTTCTTGATATGTTATTGCTTCACAGAGTCATGGTTCTTGTATTACTTGTAATCAATGCATTAATCTTTTGTTGATTATTTAATTCCCCATCAATTCCCCAAAATATTCCCCAAAATATATTTTAATTCCCTAAAATATAAGATCCAAGAAGACAGGCCACGTCTATCTTATTAACCACTTCATGCCCCATGCCTACTGCAGTGCCCAGCCCTTTGCCAGATGTCAATCAAACTCTGTCAAATATAGAACAGTTGATGAACGAATATGTGAAAAGCAGGTTGGTCTCAAGTGCCTTGGCACAGAGACACACTCATTCTTTTACGGCCCTCCTCTTGGGAGGCCCAATGGGCCCATCGCCAACTCAGGGAATTACAGCCTACTTTCCAGCAGCCTTCAATGAGGAAGGGTGTGGTTTAAAAGAAGGGAAACAAATGGAAAATCTCTCACGGGTGAAAAGGAATGAAGTGTTGCTTTTCTTCATCACTCTCTGCTTTCCCCTTGATGATGTCTGTTATGTCCATAACTAAAAAAAAAAAAAAAAAGAAAGAAAGAAAGAAAGAAAGAAAAAAGAATTAATGACTTACACACTCCTGCTCCCAGGAAGGGATATCAATGGGATGAGACTATAGGATAAGAGAGGTTGGGTCAGAAAGTCTTAAAAAGCAAGCAAGCCAAAATCAGACAATACTCAGACAGCAAGGGTTCATAATGTGTAGCACCTGGCAAGCACTTCTGGGCAAAGCAGGTTGGGAGGTCAGTAGGCCACAGAAATATCCAAGAGACTGTGGTTTAGCCAAAGCCAAGAGAAAAGAATCAGAAGAGTGTCTATGAAATTAAACAAGCAGGATTGGATTTGACATAGATATATTGGGTGTCTACTGTGCCTACAAAACCCAAGCACAAGGACTCCCTATGGGACCTGAGAATCTAATGAAATCTACTTGCTCCCTTTTCATAAACATGCTCATATGCACAAACACTTAACTGCAGGATCTTTGAACCCTGCAATTCCAGAGGGATCTTGGACCCTCTGAAATTTCACCTCAAATTAGCCACTAAAGGCCCATAAAACCAAGGTGAAGAACTCCTGAATTAGAGAGGGGATTATAGAAATGGTGGTGAGGGCAGGGGAGGGGCATGGAGAACAGCTAGTCAAATATAGCCAAAACCCTAGTGACATGAAATACCTCAAACACTTCAAGCTCATTAAAACTGTCTGGATAATAATCAGCCAATGACTGCATTTAATTGAAGAGGGGAGTCAGGGAGTTGACAGAAGGAAGGGGAACTGTTATTTGAATCCATTGTCCACTCCTGTGATCAACAGACACCCCTCCTAGCCCATTCTCAGTGAGCATGGTTTGGGTGTAGCAATTTCCCTCTGGCTCCAGAGTTGTTCATATGACTTGTCCAGTCAGAGGACCACATCCCCATGCCCAGAGTAAGTGCTTCAGGAATGAGCATGTTGCCTACATTTATGTTCCTGGGGCTTCTACTAACCAACGGGAAAGAGGTGTTTTCTTTCCGCTAGATTACTAAACTGGTAAGATGCAAGCTTGGAACAGATGGCCCACATTTTGCCAACTAACTGGACAGTCAACTTCAGAATAAGTCAGCAAGAGGACATAGGAGCTGAGAGATAATGAGATATAAATTCGAGTTCCTGGATCCAGCTATGCCTGAAGCAATCTATGCCTGAACCTTTCAGTTACATCAAATTGCTTTCACCTGAAGCCAAAAGAGCACGCAGACTACAGATGAGGACAAAGGCACGGTTTGAGGTAAGGTTGAAGAACCCTCACTGCCTTAACAGGGACACTACGATGTCAGGAATATCCCTTATATACAATCAGCATTTCAGAGCAGGGCACAGATCAATCGGTCCAAGTCTCTCATTTTGCAGATAATGAAACTAAGTCCCTGGGCAAAATGCTTGCCAAGGTCACCTAACTATCTAGCTAGCAACAATGCCAGGCTAAAAAAAACCAGTTAGGTCATTATAAGCTAACTTCATCTACTCCACCACTTTGCAAGCAGTGCCAGGGGACTAGTTGGAGAGCCAGCTGGTTTGTGCTTACAGATCGGGGTATCTTGAACGAAGAACCTGAAACACAGGGTTTAGAGATGATACAGAGGAATTATAAATGGTACATGATTTAAAAAGTATATTTTAGGAGCACCTGGGTGGCTCAGTTATTTGAGCATCTGACTGCTGATTTCAGCTCAGGTCATGATCCCAGGGTTGGGGGAATCGAGCCTGGTGTTGGGTTCCACACTGAGCCTGGAACTTGCTTAGGATTTTCTCTCTCTCTCTCCTGCTGCCCCCCCCCCCCCCCCTCTTTTGCACTTTCTCTCATTCTAAAAAGCCAAAAAACAAAACAAAACAAAAAACAAAAAATCATATTTTAATAAAAAGAAATAAAACTGGCATATAAAATAGCTGTTTTCACAGGTATTTAAATGGTCTTCCAAAAAGTGTACTTTAGTTTAAAGTGGGCTAATTAAAAGAAAATATATTAGGTAAATAATAATGCAAGTTATAGTTAAATATAACAAAAACCATAAAAGTGGTTAAAGAATGATGAAGCCTTGGAAACCCCGAGAGAGAGCTAAGGCTTGGAGAAAAATGAGGAGGTGAGGCTGCTCTAAAGCAACCTCATTTGGTCACACCAACTCTCCAAACGTCCACTTCCATCTAGAATTTAGATGTGTGGCCAGTGACTCATTCTGTGTAACTGCATTTCCTGTCCTGGATATTTTTTAAAAAGTGATTTGTGCCTCATAATTAGATCCCACCCGAACTGTTCCTCCTTCACCACGCTGGGGAGCAAAGGCGCCAAATGTTCAGACTGCAATGCTCTCCCAACACTCTGCTGCAGACACGAGGAATCCATTATTCACTGCCTTCATCATAAATCTAGATTTAGCCACCAATTATTTTTATTTAGTCACCAGAAATGTAGGTATTAGGAGCTGTCTGGTATAATTTTTTTTTTTTTTTTGGTGGGGAGGGCAAGAAGGAGAGGGAAAAAAAGAATCTTTAAAATTCAGCCATATAAAATGTGCACTCCAGTAAAAGTTAATGGTATGTAGTATGTCATTACCTGCAACCCCAAAGGGCCGTCTCAGTCCCTGCGTGCACTTCTTTGTATTAGTATCCTTGAGATCCATCTTCCCAACTCGGACTATTTGACAAATCAAGTAAATTTTATCCCTGTTGAGGTCTTTGTTTCCGAGGTCCTGTAGGGCAGGAAATTAATAGTTACCATGTGTCTAAAGAAGTAGAAAAGGAAGCCTAGTGATAGCAAATTCTGGGGCAGATGTACTTAGCACTTAGTGTACAAGGACCAGTCATACAATTAGTCACAGGAAAGGCTGAAAACAAGACAATACACCCATTCCATAGATAAGAACTGTGAGTTTTAGAAAGTTCTAGAAAGGAAACTGAGTGACAGGTCTCTGGTGTTCAATCCCCATTCTTCAATTTCAAACCAATGAGAAGAGGATAGAAGTACAATATCAGTCATACAGGCAACATTTCCTATATGCCAGCTGATGGATCCAAAATAGCTTTTGCTACAAATGACTTCATTTGTCTCATCACCACTCAGCACTACTGAGGGAGAAGGCCAAAGGAAGAGGGAAAGCTCCCGATAGTTACATTCACTGAGCACCTGACGTATGTATATCAATCAGGAATGGGTTGTTGTGGCACAAGTAATCCCAGCATCTCAGAGCTTTATAAGACAACGGAAGTTTACTTCTAGCTCAGGCTGAATGCCAAATGCAGACAGCTGCCCCCCACCCACTCCTCTCCCACCTTGCTCAATTACCCACCCTGGGCCTCTAGCTGACGGGCTAGCCATCTCCTCAGAACAGGTGCCTCCACTGTCCTCACAGCAGGGGAAGGAAATGTGGCAAATCACCTTTTGGTCTTAAAGCCTCCACCCAGACAAGGCATATCACTTTGGCTTGCATTTCAATGGCCAAAGCAAGGCAGGCAGCCGCAGCTAACTTCAAGGGGGACAGCTGAGTGCCCTCAGGTGTGTGCCATGAAGGAAGAACACTGAAACCGGTGAACTACACTAATGTGTCCTGCACGGTGCTGTATTTCTCACATGCCATCATCTTGTTTGATCCTTAACAACTCTCTCAAGTAGATACTGTTTTTGCACCCCATTTTACAGAGGGGGAAACTGAGACACGAAGAAGACAAGGGGCTTCCAGAGGTCATGACCTTAGTCCTTGGAGACACTGTCCAGTCATTCTAACACCAAAGTCCATAAACCTAACTACCACAAAATATCTCTCTCCCCATTAGAAAGATACACGGGAGGGAAAACCACCCAGGTCACCTCAGTATCTGGGTGTCCTGCTCAAATCTAAAAGCTTCAATGTTCTTGGAACCCCCTTCCAGATGGGATCAAGGCACGTTGTTGGTGTCCGAGCAGAGAATCCTGGGCCTGGCCTCACTAGGGAATAGCTGCTTTTCCTCCAAGTTAATCCTCATATAGGCATATGCACTGGGAATAGCCTGTCAGCTCACATAAGAGCCAGGGTCCAGGCAAAGCAGCCATCCCCAGGCTCTCAGTGTGTATGGTGTGGAAAGAAGAGCATGGGGGTGTGCAGAGTTTCTGGGGACAAAACATGGTCCCAATGTAGTCCACACCTTCCTGCTTCAGGCTTGTGATGGTTAATTTTATTTTAAGTTTATTTATTTATTTTGAGAGAGAGAGAGAGAGCATGCACACGAGTGAGCAGGGGAAGGGCAGAGTGTGAGGGAGAGAAAGAATCCCAAGCAGGCTGCACACTGTCAGCTCACAGCCCAACATGGGGCTCAACACAGGGCTCAGCCCCACAAAACGAACCTTGGGATCATGACCTGAGCTGAAATCACTGACTAAGCCACCAAGGCACCCCCGTGATGGCCACATTTTATGCACCAGCTTTGACTAGGCCATGGTGCTTAGGTGCCTGGTCAAACACTAGTCTAAATGCTTCTGTGAAGGTATTTCGTAGGCCCAATTAACATCTATAATCAATGGACTTTAAGTAAAGGAGGTTACCATACATAATGTAGATATGCCCCATCCTATCAGCTGAAGGCCTTGAGGCCTTATTCGCTGTTGTACCTCTAGCACCCAAACCTGAGGTTTTCCAGTGAAGGACGAGTTGTGCCTGAAGACAGTAATAAAGAAATCCTGCCTGAATTTCAGGCCTGCTGGCCAGCCCTACAGATTTCAAACTTGCCAGTCCCCACAATCCTGTGAGCCAAATCCTTTGAATAAACCTACATATATATCCTATTGGTTCAGGTTCTCTGGAGAACTCTGACTGATACAAGGGCTGTCCTTTCACCTGCTGAGGGAATGGACATCTGCTCCCTGACTCTCCTCAAAGTCTCTCTACTGGGCAAGGGGAGAGGAAAGTTAGGGGAGAAGAGGGCTTTCTGGCTAAGGAAGCTCAGCCACTCATTTGTATTTTCTGCCTTGCCCTATAGGCAACTGAATTTGAGATCCCAATTATCTTACATGCAGATGGTTGGAAAGCCTCTTCTCTGGCCTGTCTGCCTCCTTCCTCCCAACCACCTTGATAACCCTGAAAAACTCATCTTTAGAAGCCATGTTCATTATTTAATTTCTCTCCCCGCAACAACCTTAATAGCTCCCTATTTCCTACCCTATTAGTGCTAATCTTCCCCAGCTGACGTGAAAGATCCCAGACATAATATATTTCCAGCTGTCCTACCTGACCAATTCCCCACTATTCTCTGCATGTAAGTACTCTATTTTTGTCACAAAGATCCCGTTACTGCTCCACAAACACACAATGCTCACTTTCAATTCAATCTTTCTTCCTAAGCCCCCTGTCCACACCTCTGCCTCAAATACTTACCTCTTACTCCTCTATATATCCAAATCCTTTCCAACCTTAAGAGCTCAAGGCTTGCTTCCCTTATAATGATTTTCATCCCTAATTACTTCCCCCCTCTCATTAGAAATTTTCATATTTTTGAAACATCTAGTTTGGTATCTTTCAGAGGCATTCCAGAGTCACAAAGACCCTGGCACCTGAAGGATCCTCCCTAGATGTTATGGGATGAATTATGTCCCCTCAGAATTCATATGTTGAAGTCCTAACCTCCCAGAACCTGAAAATGTATTTGGAGATAGGGCCTTCCAAGAGGTAATTAAGCTGGGGTGACTGGGTGGCTCAGTCGGTTGAGTGTATGACTCTTGATTTCAGCTCAGGTCATGATCTCATAGATTTCTGGGCTCAAGCCCTGCATCAGTCTCTATGCTGACAGTGCAGAGCCTGCATGGGAGTCTCTCTCTCCCTCTCTCTGTCCCTCCCCCACTCACAATGTCTCTGTCTCTCTCAAAATAAATAAATAAACTTAAAAACATAGGGGTGCCTGGGTTTTGAGAGAGAGAGAGACAGAGAGAGACAGAGAGAGAGGGAGATAGTGCAAGAGGGGGAGGGGCAGAGAGAGAGGGAGACACAGAATTTGAAGCAAGCTCTAGGCTCTGAGCTGTCAGGACAGAGCCTGACACAAGGCTCAAACTCATGAACTTGAGACCATGACCTGAGCCAAAGTTGGATGCTCAACCAACTGAGCCACCCAGGCACCCAGACCATCTCAATATGTTATGCAAGCACAGCAAAATGCTCAAACACATTGTTACTCTCTGGAGAGTGTATAAATGTGTGATCCTTCCTCAGAACTGTGTTCCAATATGTGGTGTCTCTAATTCATTTTTACGTTGACCTTATAAAACTCAGACATATTAGGGAAGTTGAGGCAGTGCAATAAAACTTAAAACATGTGTCACCCAATTTAGTAATTCATTAGTACTCCTTTTATTGTTCAGTCTTGTTTCCTGTATGTTAGCAACAACCCCCAAAGGGGGCAAATTCTTAGGGAAACTGGTAGTATATTCTGCCTTCCTCTTACAGATCTAAGGGATTGAATGCTTATAAAAGAGACAGAGGGGAAGTTCACCATTGGCCCGACTCATGTGCCAGCTCCTAGGGCTTTGCCCTCAAAGAAGAAACTAGAAAGAGCTAACATCCAGAGAAAAATAAATAAGGACAGCAAGGCACATACCTGCCAAGTCTCATCTCATCTCTAACTTAAATATCACCTCAATGTCCAATTGAAAGTAAGTCCTAGTCAAACGCCATCATATCATCCTGTTTTAATTATCTGCATTGCATGGATTGCCTTCTGACATTTTCTTGTTTATTTACTCATTTATTTATTTTCCGAATTCCCCCCATCATACCATGATAGAAAGGTTCAATAAGCTTATTCAGTGCTATATCCCCAATACCTAGCACAAAGCACATGTTAGGTACTCATTGAATTGATCTTGAATCAATAAAAGAAGTTAGAGCATCATGACTTTCCTTGTCCCAAAATGAAGACTTCCATCATTTCAAGACAGAGAAATATCAGCCTGTTGAACCAGTCAACCAAGGTTCCCAAGTTCATTTGCTGTGGGAAGAAGACATAGCAGCCCAGGCAGAATTCCATGCAAGCAGAATCACATTCTCATTAATATTGAGAGACACAAATTTACCGATGCCCTTTCCTGCATGTTTACATCATGAATTGGTTCTCTGCAAAATGAATCACTGATTGATTCCCTGTCCCTGTCCTTCTCGTGAAACATCTGTCTCCTGGTTTAATCAGGAGGCCCTATGGGACTTTCCTATTTATCAAGAAAATAAATAGGCTCCTCCTTCTAACTAATAATAGATAAACATGACTGAGACACATTTATATATGCCAGGAAAACTTTGTCTAAGCAATTAGGACTCTGATCTTATTCCATGCCTCTGGCCCATTTTTCAGGAAATAACAAACAAAATAAATCAGCTGCACTCCAATCTAATTGTGACATAACATGAGACATTGCACTTAATGGGCTGTAACTGGAAAATTATTGTAGAGCAACGTAGGTTAATGTAGCATGTCGGTCACTCCTGGATCAAACTCATAGGTTTGGCCAATGCCCAAATCCCTCCCTGACTCCTCCTCTGTAATTTTCCTTGCTAACACATGCATCAGAGTGAAAAATCTCATAAATGCTCTTCTCTCCAAAGGATCTTGCAGAGAACACCAATATCCTTAGGTATCTTAAGATAACACTCTTAACACACCCTCATGGAAATAGGACAAGAGAAAGGTCTTTGCTAAAAATAATAACCCTTATCTTCTGATTTCCACTGTTTGTCTTTCCCACAACTAAAAAGCCAGGTACACTCTCAGAAATAAGTCATCCAACTAACAATTGATTTCAACATTTCTATATGTGTCTTGCCCAGCAAGTATTGGTTTTTGGAAGAATGATCTCAGGGATCCATTAAGATCTTTAGTCATCTATGACTTAATTTTATTCAGAATATACAATTTATCAAGGCAGCCAATGTTCTTAGGAGTTCTTTTTTTTTTTTTCTGATACATTTTAGAAAGGTTTTTAGAAAGTCTGAGCCAAAGAAAGGAACTCAGATTAACCAATGAATTTACTGATAAATCAGAACAGCTGCTGTATCTAGTTCACGCAGACATTATTGCTGGAAGGAGTCTGTGCTTGTTTACACAGCGCTCTGTGTGTATTCTCAGTGTGCACATGAGTGAGAAAGAAAGAGGGAAGAAGATATAGAGAGGGGAAGACCCACCTCCCTAATAGCTTCTTTAGGGCACACAACACCCGCCCCCCCCCCCGCCCCCCCTCTGTTCTGAATCTCTCCAGAAAGCCCAGAACACAAATCCTTCCCAAGGTCATGCTCCCTCCTGATCAAGTGGCCAGCCTCTCATTTCTAAGATTGTATCCTTGTGAGTGTGGAAGATGGCTACAAGAAGAATGTACACCCACCGTGAAGACCACCTTCAGGTTGTTGAGCATCTCGATCTCCTTCGGGAAGCCCCTGCTGCCCCATCGCACCAGGTAGTTCTCACTGTGGGAAGAAGAGTGGCAACTGGTTACTGCCTGGGGCTCAACACTGCTTTGGAAAAAATATTCACTGAGCCTCTACTGTGTGCCTGACACATGCTGGCTACTGGGGACACGGTAGTGTTTGAGACAGATGTGGTCCCTCCCTCTAAGAGATCACCACTAACAGAGACAGGGGGCAAAGAATCAATAACATGTGTGCGTTCATAGTCTCTTTCCCTCCCCCATTTGCTAAGCAAATTCTGGCCCAGCTACCTAATATTTTTGAAGAGAAGCAGCATTCTCTGTAGCATTATTAAGAGTGGAAGAGATGAGGAGGAAAGGATTTTGGTATATTTTGCTGGACATTAAGAATATATTTGCCCTTCTCATCTCATTCCCTTTTCAAGACTGAATAAAGATTTGAATTTTTTAAAATGATCCATTGGACATAGGACTGTTTTCTTGAATGGAATGTCACAGTATGATGGGCCAGAGATGGCCTTAGTCATTATCTGAGATACACTGAAATAACTATCTAAATGCAGTTGTGACAACTATTTATATGCAATTGTGCTATCAAAACAAAGTTCAGGGTGTTACAAGAATGTATATCAAAAAAGTCTGTCCTAGTCTGGGTACTCAGGAAGTCTTTGCTGAGGATATGACATGTAAATAAAGTCGGTCAGGAAAAGATAAAGAGAAATGTTTCAGGCAAAGCAAACATGCATTTAAAGGCCCTGAGGCAGAATGGAGCTTGATGCACCTAAAAGCCAGATCCAAGGGGTGCCTGGGCTCAGTCAGTTAAGTGTCTGACTTCGGCTCAGGTCATGATCTCACAGTTCATGAGTTCAAGCCCCGCGTCAGGCTCAGCTGTGCTGACAGCTCAGAGCCTGGAGCTTGCTTCGGATTCTGTGTCTTCCTCTCTCTCTGCCTGTTTCACACTCGCACTCTGCCTCTCTGTCTCTCAAAAATAAATAAACATTAATAAATAAACAAAAAATAAAAAATAAAATAAAGTAAAATAAAATAAAATAAGATAAAAATAAATACAAACCAGATCCAAGGGGAAAGTGGTAAGAGAAAAATTAGAGAGGACAGACCATGTAGGCCTTGTAGGTCACCCAAGGATTTTGACTTGATCCTAAAAGTAATGGATACTCCCTGAAGGGTTTTAGGAGGGGCAGTCACACAATTCTGACATATGATCATTTACCATCTTACATCTTCTAGCAACCATACCCACCCTGTGGGGTACATACTAGTCAGTCCAGCCACACTGGGAAAATTAGGAGAAACTTAGTAGTTGATGAGTTGAGTCATAAGGTTTGCCATGCCATACAGGAGCATATATAGTTAGTGTTAAATAAATGCCCATTATCTTGAATTAGGATAAAAACAAAGTAAAGCTCAAAATCCAAATCGTCCTAAAAAAGAATATTAAGAATTTAACAAAGTTAAGGGAAGTCCCTTGTTTTTAGAGATTTGTTCTCTCTGATGTCTTGTTACTCTCTCTCTACTCACCTCTAGAAGACTGATGAGAGTAGTCTAAGCAAGGTCAAGGGGGAAATGGCACTGATAACAAAATGAACACAGCTCTAGATTAACCACTGGTTAAAATTCAATCAAGTTAAATGTAGTTTTTCTTTTTTCTTCCTCCCTTCCTTCTTTCTTTCCTTCCTCCTTCCCTTCCTCTCTTTCTTTCTTTCCTTCCTTAGTAAGTTCTAAATATTTCAGTGGAATTTTCAGCAAACTAACCAAGAAGCCTCCAAGGTTCCATACAAAAAAAAATAAATAAAATAATAATAATAATAATAATAATAATAATTGTTATTATTTCCCATTGGTTATCTCCAGAATGTCACAGTGAAATACCTGGGTATTTCCCAGGACCTTTGATCACATGTAGCATGACCAACAGAGAACCAGCCTGTTAGGTCTAAACATCAGGCACTAGCAATTTTCTTCTAGGGGAAATACAATAAATAAGAAAAGCAACTTAGAGGGCTGAGCTGGCGCTATCCATCCATGCCCAGCAAGTACTAGGTGGTAAGACCAAAGGCCTACCTGGCACCGAGCCAGGTATGATCTATTGCACATGACAGTCTCCTCCAAGGAAGGGGAGGACCATCCCAACTCCTCCTCAAGATTTTTCTTTTTTTTTGAAATTAGCCTTGCCACTGGCTTGATGTCTAAGATGCTTCTTTTTTTTTGTCCTACAAAAATTTACCTTAGCTTTCCCAAACTTCTCTTTAAGCATCCACTGGAATCGGACCATGATTTATCCCAACATTGAAAGCTCTGTCTCAGCCAAATTGTTCCCAGTTCACATTTGGGCCACACTGAGAATGCCCTAACTTGTCATTTATGTCAACCTGCTTGGTAAGAGGGGAGAAGATTGATTTCTTAGGGAAAAAACAGCTGTCCAGAGTCAGAATGACATAGGGAGTGCTTTCAAGTTCCCCTGCCCCTTTCTTGTATCATGCCTCTTCTCATCTTTCTTTGTTTTCTACTTCTCTCTCTCTCATTTTTTTTCTTTTGGTTTTTGCCCTTTTTGTTTCTTCTCTTCCTCATCTCTCAGTTTCCTGAGGGCTTCCCTGTATATCTGGCACTCTCAGAGACATCACTCAGGCATGCCCCATTGAGCATATCATCCTGTATGGCACATCAGGGAACAGAGCTGCCTTGTCACTGATCCATTGCCTCCTTCTACAGAGCTGGCTCAGGTCATCCATCACTTAGATAGGCCAGTAGGCCAGGCACCCTTGCCAGTTCGAATATAAGGAAACATGTTTTCTGAGAGGCAGGAAGGGTCCTCTGAGTACTTTCAGGATCTTTGTCACAGGCACCTTGGGAAAAGCTGACAGGGAATGGCAAGGGGCCAATGACACACAGACCATTTCAAGGTGGGCTCTGAGGGAAAAGGGACACTCACTTCCAGTGTTCACTGAGGCCCACTAAGTGAATTAGGCTGACTCTTTAATGTTAGGGATTTAGGTTTGCTATAAAGAGTAGTTTTCTACCATGACAATGCTGACACTCTGATGAGAACCATTCAGGATATTTGATACAACTCTTTCCTTGGTGACATACTAAAGTGGGAACTAGCTTGTCTTTGGAGTTAGATAGATGGACCTGAGTAGAAATCTCAGTTCCACCATTAATACATATGTATGACTTTGGACTAGTCACTTAACCTCCCCAAGCCTCATTTCCTCACCCAAATGACATGGAGTAAAGGGAATTAAATGATATCATGTACAGACCTCAGTTCATTCTCCTTAGATGAACAGTCCCTCCATGTTTCACAAATGTCTCCAGAAAAGCCATTATTTTCTAAAGTACTCCTCTTCACTAGGCATTGTACATGGTCTCATTTAATCATAACAACCAAGCTAGAGAGGCACCACTTTCTCCATAAAGGCAGACAAATTATGCTCCAGCTTTCTTCCAATATGTTAACTGGGCCTTCAAATATGGGACTATGTATTGGCCCAAAACCCCAATGGAGGAGACCAGCAGGGTCACCACCTGGAAGGATGGTCTAAACCACAACCAGGGGCCAGGGGCCTAGTAGTGGGGGCTGGAGGTATACCAGAGTCTCCTCCCTGGAGATTCTCAAAGGTGTGTTCACTTCATTAAGCTGAGGCACCCAAGGGTTGCCTTACTTTCTCTGTTCTCGAGAGCAACCAGTTAAAGTAGTAATAATAATAGCCACAGCCTCTTGGAGCACCACGTGCCAGGCTCTGTGCTTCTCACTGATGTCTGAAAGAAATGACCCTGTGAGGTTGGCTCTCACATTTTGCAAATGGGCAACTCAGGGCTAGGAAAGATGAACAATTTGCCTGAGGTTAAGAAAGAGTAAATGGTGGGGCCAGGATGTGAACTCAGGCAGATCTCAGAGCCCACATTCTTAACCTGGTACCGCCCTCACCACTCATTTCTTAACTCTGGTTGTGTTTTATTTTGTTTTTGTTTGTTTTATTTTGTTCTGTTTTTATTTTTTACTTAAGTTTTTTTTTTTTTTTTTTTTAATTCCAGTTAGTTAGCACACAGTGTCACAATAGTTTCAGGTACACAATCTAGTGGTTCAATGCTTCCATACATCACCCTGTGCTCATCACAAGTGTCCTCCTCAATCCCCATCACCTATTTCACCCATCCCCCTATCCATCTCCTATTTTAAAAGTATGAATTTTAATCTATCCAATGCCACCTGTATGAATCTCATTACCTCTGGTTGTTTTCCAGAATCACAAACCTATTTACAAAACCCTACTGTGTAACCATAACCGCACTATGGGAAAAATTTGGTGGTAATATTTCCACCTGACTGGTACATCCTATAAAAAGTTATTTCCACATTTTCAGGCTCAGTTTCTCTTCCAGGTGGGAATTTCTCCACAAGTGATGGCGGGAATAAAAAGGATGTTCTGTACTCTGCTAACTCCAACCTCCCATATACACAGAAGTCAGGCAATACTGAACACACCTACCTTATGACAGTTTGCTTGTTGGGGTCATAGAGAGACATGAAAAGCTCAGCATCTTCCCCAATTCTGCACACAAAGTTTCTCACAAAGACATAGAGGCTGTGGGTGGGGGATGAGGAGATCCGGGAATACATTCCATAATCTGGCTGGTCTTTTGACTAAGAGGTGGCAGGAAAAAAGGAGGAAGGTAGAGAAAATTAGCCCCGCACCACTGAGGACGCAAGCCTGAAGATTTCTGCATTATAACCAGGTCTACAACCAAAAGCTTCTGTAATCTGAGCCAAGTCACTTTGACTCTCTTGGCCTTGATTTTCTCATTTTGGGAAATAGTACTATTTACCCAGCCTTCATCATAAAATTAGTGTCATAAAAATCACAAATTACTTTTTCAAAAAATGCTTAAATGGTCTCCATTGAAACTAAAAACTTCTGCTGTTTGAAAGATGCATTTAAGAAAATGAAAAGGGGAGGCACAGACTGGGAAAATATATTTGCAAAAACATATATCTGGTAGAGAATTTGTATATAGAATATACAAACATACAATCATATTTAGAATACACAAATAATTCTTACAACTCAACGATGAGAAAATCAACCCAATTAAAATGGGCAAAACATCTGAACAGACATTTCACACACACAAAAAAAATTACAAATGGCCATGGCCAGTAGGCACATAAAGAGATGCTCAACTTCACTAGTTATTCAGGAAAATTCAAATTAAAACCACGATGAGATACCATCACACAAGCACTAGAATGGCAGCACCAAGTGTTGACAGGATGCAGAGCTACTGGAACTCTCTCATATACTACTGATGGGGATGCAAAATTGTACGCCCCTTCTGGAAACAAGTATGGCAGAATCTTTATAAGTGGAACATACACGTATCATAGGATCCAGCAATCCTACTGTCAGGTATTACTCGAAAAGAATGAAAATGTACATTCAAACATGTGTTTGCAAATGTTCATAGCAGTACTAGTTAAAATAACCCCCAAGTGGAAACAACCCACCTGCCCAAAATGGACAACTGGTCAATGGTATGGCAACTCAGCAATAAAAAGGGAAAAATAATATATACCACGACACAAACCTCAAAATCACCATTCAGAGTAAAGCAAGTCAAACACAAAAACCAAGGGGCGCCTGGGTGGCTCAGTCGGTTAAGCATCCGACTTCAGCTCAGGTCATGATCTCACAGTCTGTGAGTTTGAGCCCCGCGTCGGGCTCTGTGCTGACAGCTCAGAGCCTGAAGCCTGTTTCGGATTCTGTGTCTCCCTCTCTCTCTGCCCCTCCCCTGTTCATGCTCTGTCTCTCTCTGTCTCAAAAATAAATAGACGCTAAAAAAAAAATTTTTTTTTAATTCAAACACAAAAACCATACGATTTCATTTATATGAAACTACAGAAAAGGCAAAAGTGTAGTCACAAAAAAACAAATTAGGGACTGCCTGCAGCTGGAGACTGGGGAAAGGAGTCAACTGTAAGAGGACTCAAAGAAACTTTCAATGTGATGCAACTGTTGACATCTTGATCGTGGTGGAGTTCACCTAGCACTGTATTTTAGCCAGATTCAGTAGACTATAGTTTATAATGAATTGATTTCATTCTGTGAAAATTATCTCAATAGAGCTAAAAATAAACCTTCTTTCAAATAATACACAGTGGCTAAAATGATTTTTTAATCATAAATCAGAGTATGTTAACCTTGAAAAATAAAATTACGTTCCCTTGAAATCTTTTGTCAGTTTTCTACCACACTTGGAATAACAAATCTTAACTCTTCTCCATGATGCCTTGGGCCTTGTGAGATCTGGCTACTGCTCCCTCTGTCTCCAAATCATTGCCTACCCTCTCCAATGACTCAGCATGCACCATCAACACTGGCCTTTCTACTCCTTGAAACTTCAGAACACAGTCCTACCTCAGGACCTTTTCACTTACTGTTCCCTATACATAGAACACTTTGTCCCTAGATCTTCCCAGGCCTGGTGACTTCACATCATTCAAGTGTCAACTCAGATGTCTTCTCTGAGAGATGCCTTTCTTGATGGTACATTTTTAAAATAGCTCTTGATGCACTATGATTCACAGAACCCTAGCTTATTGTCTTTTAGAGACTTATCACCATCTGGAATTAATTTGTTTGTTTGTTTGTTTACTTTTTATTGCCTTTTTCTTTTCTCCTCTCTGGAATATAAAAGCTCCATGAGAACAGGAAACTTGCCTGGCATTAAACTACCTGTGGGATGGATGCAGAATTAATTACAGTCCCAAGTACCAAAACAATAAAATGCAGATGGCTACTGATCATCTCAGGTCATAGGACAGATGTCTCCTTGAATAATATACACTCTAGTTAATTAGCCTATTATTTTAAGTTTATGATATGCTAAATAATGCCTCACTTGGCTAAAGGCTATTTTACAAAGCTCACCAATTCTTCCTTGATGCGCTCTGTGATTTTATCAGTCGCCTCCTCATGTGCATGGAACAAGCTGATGACGCTGGTATTATCAGGGTCCAAGATATTTCCATCATCATCTCTGACAATCAGATCAAGCTCAAGAATTCTGCAAAGCAAAATCCATAAGTGAGGATAAATCCGTAAGACTTTACGATGTTGTTGGAAGGTTTATACCAGAAAATTTGCCTGGTCTCTGAAGATTGCAGACTTTCACAGAGAAGCTCTACACCAACAACCTTGCATATGGCTTGTGAGCCATACTGGGACAGTTCATCCTCTTTGGGTAGTACTATGGCAGTGTGTATTAAATTTCCCTAAAGTGTATCTTTCCTGCGATATTAAATCTAGAGAAACACCCACATTTGAACAAGAATGTGTGTTACAGCATTGCTTACATCAGCAAAGTGATGAACAAACCAAAAGTCTGTCAAAGGGAGAATGGCGAGGGAGGAGGGGCTAACATGGCGAAGAAGTAGGGGGATCCGAAATTCCCTCGTCTCAAACAAAGCAGGGTTGAAACCAAAAGACTTTGGGTTCGGGAGGCAAAGGGCTTGGGAAGCAAAAAGACACCTGCTTCCAGGGACCCACTGGGACAATCCGATGGGCCATAGGTGCGTGATTGAGAACCGGAGAGAAAACGAATGGAGGGGAAGGATCCCCTTCTGCGGAGAGACAGAGGGAAGAAAAAGAGAGGCTGGGGAAGCATAGGACTGTACCTGGACAAGAGAAAAACCAGACAGGGATGGAGAAAGATCCAATCTCTAACTGAGGGGCTTTCTCTGGTCTGGGGCTGGCTGCACCTTGGGGGGAGGGGAGCCAGCCCCAGGCTCCGTGGCTAGGTCAGGGGCGCAATCTGCAGTGGAAGACAGCGATCCCCTCACCGGAGTGCTGTGGGACAGGACAAAGCCTGCCTGCGCCCACCAGCCAGGGACCACTTATTGGGTGGTGCAGAGGTGCTTCCCCAGTACCAGGGCGCGTGGAGCGAGAGTTTGAATCCCAGACAAGCGCCAGGCACAGGAGTCAGCGAAGCAACACAAACCACCTCATTTGCGCCTGCGGCACAGTGAGGACAGGTCGAACAGAGTGGTTTGGGACACCCAGTCTGTGGTGGAGAGACTGGGGTGTCGCCATTTTTCTCCCCATCACCAACAAGGCGGGCTTCAGGGAAACGACAGCAGGCCCACAGTGGACGCGGGACCCGCCTACACCTAGCCACGCCCCTCTGCGCCTGGTAACTACATATGTCTGCGAGAGGTTGACGCTGAGGAACCAGACGGCCCCGCCTCCAGACCAGCACTGTTGGATTGCCTGGCTTGATTCTTGGACAGTTCTTATTATACAGATATATTCTTCCTTTTCTCCTTCTTATTTCTTCCCTCTAGTCTGGTTACTCTGGTTGTTGGTTTGTTTAAGCAGACGTATTTAATCCATTATCTTGATACATGTTCTATACCTCCTTCTTTATTTTCCTTACTCTCTCCCTGGATTAAGCCATATAGTTTCTCTGTCTGGTCAATTTTCTTTTCTTTTTCCCCCGCCTCCTTCTTTATTTTACTCTCTCTCTGGATTAAACCATATGGTTTCTCTGTCTGGACAACTTTCTTTTCTTTTTCCCTGCCTCCTTCTTTATTTTCCTTTCTCTTTCTCAGGATTAAGCCGTATAGTTTCTTTTTCTGGTCAATGTTTATTTTTTTCTTTTTCCCTGCCCCTGTCATTTCTCTCTTTGTATGGGATAAGGCCTCTTCCATCAGCACTGCCTCCACCCTGTTATTTACTTGTAGCTGGTGCTTCTGGTTTTGTTTGTTTGTTTGTTTGCATGTTTGTTTTCTGTTTGTTTTTCTTCATTTTCCTTTCCAGGGCTACTTCAACAAACAAATCAAAACACACCTGGTGGAGGGTCTAAAACATCACTACTAGTAGGGACATAAAGTAACCAAAGTCACAACAGAGAGCAAGTAACACTTTCCAAAAAACACCTCCTGAAGGGCCAGGCCCTGGACGGTGTATGACCCCTCTTTAATATAGTAGTGCTGGAAGGTACAGTGCACATAACAAGTTTTTAAAACACATAATGGACAGAAAACTAGCCACAATGACAAAAGGGAAGAATTCTCCTAAAAAAAAAAATTCCATGAAGAAATGACAGCTAAAGAATTGCTCAAAACAGATATAAACAATTTAACTGAACAAGAATTTAGAATAATAGTCATAAGATTAATTGCTGGACTTGAAAAAAGCATACAAGACATCAGAGAATATATTGCTGCAAGATCAAGGAACTAAAAAATAGTCATGATGACTTTAAAAATGCTGTAAATGTCGGGGCGCCTGGGTGGCTCAGTCGGTTGAGTGTCCAAATTCGGCTCAGGTCATGATCTCATGGTTCATGAGTTTGAGCCCCACGTCAGGCTCTGTGCTGACAGCTCAGAGCCCGGAGCCTGCTTCAGATATTGCGTCTCCTTCTCTCTCTGCCTCATCCTTGCTTGCACTCTGTCTCTATCTCTCAAAAGTAAATAAATGTTTTAAAAATAAAATAAAAATGTTGTAATGAGGTGCAAAATAAACTAGAGGAAGTGACAGGGAGGATTGAGAGGCAGAGGGGAGAATGGGTGAAATAGAAGATAAAATTATGGAAGAAGATAAGGCTGATAAAAAGAGATAAAAAACATTCTGGATTAAGAGGGGAGAATTAGAGAACTAAGTGATCAAAGAAATGGAACGATATCCATATCATAGCAGTTCCAAAAGAAGAAAATAGAGAGAAAGGGGCTGAAGGTGTACTTGAACAAAGCTTAGCTGAGAAACTCCCCAATTTGGGGAAGGAAACAGACATTGAAATCCAGGAGGCATAGAGAAGTCCCTTGAACATAACTTCAATCAATCTTCTGCATGACATATCATAGTGAAACAAAATACAAAGATAGAGAATTCTGAAAGCAGCTAGAGATAAATGGGCCTTAACCTACAAAGGTAGACACATAAGGGTAGTAGTAGACCTATCTGCTGAAACTTGGCAGGCCAGAAAGGAGTGGCAGGAAATTTTCAATGTGCTGAATAGGAAAAATATGCAGCCAAGAATCCTTTATCCAGCAAGCCTGTCATTCAGAATACAAGGAAAGATAAAGGTTTCCCCAAACAAAAACTGAAGGATTTAATCACCACTAAACTAGTCCTACAAGAGATCCTCAGAGGGGGGGCTCTGTAAGTGTAATGTTGCAAAGACCACAAAGGACCAGAGACAACACTACAAGCATGAAACCTACAGATAACACAATGACTCTAAACCCATATCTTTCAAAAATAACATTGAATGTAAATGGCTAAATGCTTCAATCAAAAAGACATAGGGTATCAAAATGGATAAAACAAAACAAAGCAAAACAAAACAAGACCCATCTATTTGCTGTCTACAAGAGATGTATTTTAGACCTGAGGACAGGTCTTTAGATAGAAAGTGAGGGGATGGAGAACCATCTCTGCTACTGGAAGTCAAAAGAAAGCTGAAATAGCCATACTTATATTAGACAAACTAGGTTTTAAACTAAAGGCTGTAACAAGAGATTAAGAAGGGCATTATATGATAATTATGGGGTCTGCCCATCCAGAAGAGCTAACAATTATAAATGTTTATGCAGCAAATTCAGGAGCACCCAAATATATAAAACAATTAATCACAAACATAAGCAATCTTATTGGTAATAACGTGATAATTGCAGGGGATCTTAATACTCCACTTACAACAATGGACAGATCATCTAGACAGAAAATCAATATGAAACAATGGCCCTGAATGATACCTTGGACCAGATGGACTTGACAGATATAATCAGAACGTTCCATCTTAAAGAAGCAGAATACACATTCTTCTCAAGTGCACATGGAACATTCTTCAAAATAGATCACATACTGGATCACAAAACAGTCCTTAATAAATATAAAAGAATTGAGATCATACCATGCACACTTTCAGATCACAATGCTATGAAACTTGAAATCAACCACAGGAAAAAGTTTGGAAAACCTCCAAATGCATGGAGGTTAAAGAATATCCTACTAAAGAACGAATGGGTCAACCAGGCAATTAAAGAAGAAATTAAAAAATATATATGGAAACAAATGAAAATGAAAACATGGCAATCCAAATGCTTTAGGATGTAGCAAAGGCAGTCCTAAGAAGAAAATACATTGCAATCCAGGCCTATCTCAAGAAACAAGAAAAATCCCAAATACAAAATCTAACAGCACACCTAAAGGAAATAGAAGCAGAACAACAAAGAAACCCCAAACCCAACAGAAGACAAACAATAAAGATTGAAACATAAATAAACAATATAGAATCCAAACAACAACAACAAAAACAGTAGAACAATCAATGAAACAAAGAGTTGGTTTTTTGAGGGGCGCCTGGGTGGCTCAGTCAGTTAAGCATCCAACTTCGGCTCAGGTCATGATCTCGCAGTCCGTGGGTTCGAGCCCTGCATCAGGCTCTGTGCTGACGGCTCAGAGCCTGGAGCCTGTTTCAGATTCTGTGTCTCACTCTTTCTCTGACCCTCCCCTGTTCGTGCTCTGTCTCTCTCTATCTCAAAAATAAAAAAATAAAAAAATAAAAAAAATTTTAAAAAAAGAGTTGGTTTTTTGAGAAAATAAACAAAATTGATAAACTAGACAGACTTTTCAAAAAGAAAAAAGAGAGGACCCAAACAGATAAAATCATGAATGCAAATGGATTTATCACAACCAATCCCTCAGAAATACAAGCAATTATCAGAGAATACTATGAAAAATTATATGCCAACAAACTGGACAACCTGGGAGAAATGGACAAATTCCTAGACACCCACACACCAAAAAAACTCAAACAGGAAGAAACTGAAAATTTGAACAGACCCATTACTCGTGAAGAAATTGAATCAGTTATCAAAAATCTCCCAACAAATAAGAGTCCTGGACCAGATGGCTTCCCTGGGGAATTCTACCAACATGTAAAGCTGTTCCAAAAAATAGTAATGGAAGGGAAACATCTGGACTCATTCTATGAAGCCAGCATTACCTTGATTCCCAAACCAGAGACTCCACAAAAAAAGGAGAACTACAGGCCAATATCCTGATGAACATGGATGCAAAATTTCTCAAGAATATACTAGCAAATCAAATTCAACAGCATATAAAAATAATTATTCACCATGATCAAGTGGGATTCATTCCTGGGCTGCAGGACTGGTTCAATATTTACAAATCAATCAGTGTGATACATCACATTAATAAAAGAAAGGGTAAGAACCATATGATCCCGTCATATGCAGGATGCAGATGCAGAAAAAGCATTTGACAAAATACAGCATCCTTTCTTTATAAAAACCCTCAAGAAAGTTGGGATAGAAGGAATAAACTTAAGCATCATAAAAGCCATGTATGAAAAGCCCACAGCTAATATCATCCTCAATGGAGAAAACTGAGAGCTTTCCCCCTGAGATCAAGAACACGACAGGGATGTGTACTCTCACCACTGTTGTTTAACATTCTGTTAGAAAGTCCTAGCATCAGCAATCAGACAACAAACTGAAATAAAAAGCATCAAAATTGGCAAAGAAGAATTCCCTTTCACTTTTCGCAGACGACATGATACTCTACATGGAAAACCCGAAAGACTCCACCAAAAGACTCCTAGAGCTGACACATGAATTCAGTAAAGTCACAGGGTACAAAAATCTATGTACAGAAATTGGTTGTGTTGTTATACACCAATAATGAAGCAACAGAAAGAGAAATAAAGAAACTGATCCCATTCACGATTGCACCAAGAATCATAAGATACCTAGGAATAAACCAAACCAAAGATGTAAAAGATCTGTGTGATGAAAACTATAGACACCTTATGAAGGAAATTGAAGAAGACACAAAGAAATGAAAAAAACATTCCATTCTCATGGATTGGAAGAATAAATATTGTTAAAATGTCAATACTACCCAAAGCAATCTACATATTCAATGCAATCCCAATCAAAATTGTACTGGCATTCTTCTCGAAGCTAGAAGAAACAATTCTACAATTTGTATGGAACCACAAAAGACCCCAAATAGCCAAAGTAATATTGAAGAAGAAAACCAAAGCAGGAGGCATCACAATCCCAGACTTTAGCCTCTACTACAAAGCTGTAATCATCAAGACAGTATGGTATTCGCACAAAAACAGACACATAGACCAATGGAATAGAATAGAGAACCCATAATTGGACCCACAAATGTATGGCCAACTAATCTTTGACAAAGCAGGAAAGAGCACCCAATGGAAAGAAAAGACAGTCTCTTTAGCAAATGGTGCTGGGAGAACTAGACAGCAACATGCAGAAGAATGAAACTGGACCACTTTCTTACAGCATACAAATAAATTAAACTCAAAATGGATGAAAGACCTAAATGTGGCACAAGAAACTATCAAAACCCTAGAGGATAGAGCAGGAAAAAACCTCTTTGACTTCAGCCACAGCAATTTCTTGCTCAACACATCTCCAAAGGCAAGGGAATTAGAAGCAAAAAGAACTATTGGGACCTCATCAAGATAAAAAGCATCTGCACCACAAAGGAAACAATCAATAAAACTAAAAGGCAACCCACAGAATGGGAAAAGATATTTGTAAATGATGTATCGGATAAAGAGCTAGTATCCAAAATCTGTAAAGAACTTATTAAACTCCACACCCAAAAAACAAATAATCCAGTGAAGAAATGGGCAAAAGACAAGAATAGACGTTTTTCCAAAGAAGACATCCACATGGCCAACAGACACATGAAAAGATGCTCAATGTCACTCATCATCAGGGAAATACAAATCAAAGCCACACTGAGATACCACCTCACACCAGTCAGAGTGGCTAAAATGAACAAATCAGGAAACCACAGATGCTGGCAAAGATGTGGAGAAACGGGAACCCTCTTGCACTGTTGGTGGGAATGCAAACTGGTGCAGTCACTCTGGAAAACGTGTGGCGGTTCCTCAAAAAATTAAAAATAGATCTATCCTATGACCCAGCAATAGCACTACTAGGAATTTACCCAAGGGATACAGTTGTGCTGATGCATAGGGGCATCTATACCCCAATGTTTATATCAGCACTTTCAACAATAGCCAAATAATGGAAAGAGCCTAAATGTCCACCAACTGATGAATGGATAAAGAAGATGTGGTTTATATATTCAATGGAATACTACTTGGCAATGAGAATGAGTGAAATCATGCCATTTGTAGCAATATGGATAGAACTGGAAGGTATTATGCTGAGTGAAATAAGTCAGTCAGAGAAGGACAGATACCATATGTTTTCCCTCATATGTGGAACTTGAGAAACATCACAGAAGACCATGGGGGTGGAGGGGTGGGAGGGAAGAAATAGTTACAAACAGAGAGGGAGGGAGGCAAACCACAAGAGACTCCTGAATACTGAGAACAAACTGGGTGGATGGGGGTGGGGGAGAGGGGAAAATGGGTGGTGAGCATTGAGGAGGGCACTTGTTGGGATGAGCACTGGGTGTTGTATGTAAGCCAATTTGACAATAAATTATATTTTTTTAAAAATAGGGAAAATGGATAAATAAACCATGACCTATAATGCAATTCCATGTGCATGGCTTAAAAAATAGGGTATAGTTTTAATATGTTTAATGATACAGCTCAGTGAGAAAAAATAAAGTATGGGGGCACCTGGGTGTCTCAGTTGGTTAAGTACCCAAGTCTTGATTTCATCTCAGGTCACGATCTCATCATGGTTTGTGGGTTCAAACTGACAGCATGGAGCCTGCTTCGGATTCTGTCTCCCACTCTCTCTATCCCTCCCCCGCGCCCTCTCTCTCTCTGTCCCCTGATCGTGCTCTTTCTTGCTCTTTCTCAAAATAAATAAACATTAAAAAGCTAAAGTATGGAAAAATGCATATGATATGTTTATGCAAACAAGTAAGTCAAGCCAGATATATTACCTGGATACATGCACATGAGTAAAAAGCAAAGAGAGAAAGGACTGGACAAAAAGCAGCAAACTACCAATACTACTAACAAGGACACCTGTGAGAAGTAGGACCTTGGGTGGAGGGGTCTAAGGAAACATGTGCCTTATCTTTGTTTTATAATATAATATATTATAATGTAATGTGATGTAACATAATGCAAACATAGCAGAAAATGTATTCCTATGTTATCTATTCAACAACATTTTGAACATAGCTGTTGGGGGGGGGGAATCTCAGATATACTGCTCATTACCCACAGCTTGCTCATTAACTCTTTGACTTCCAGGCCACAAGGTTTCCCCTGCTTGGTATTGATTTGTTGCAACAGCATCTGCCGTTCTGATTGGCATCAGTGATACTAGTAATAGCAAATGCACAGCACTTGCGGTAAGCTCACATATGTTAAATATTTTATGTATGCTAATGCACTTAACCCTTACAAAAACCTTATGAGGCATATATACTGTTAACATACCCATTTTACAGATGAAGAAAAGACCAAAGATATAGGGGCTAATTAATTTTCCCAAAGTCACATAGCTAGTTAAAAAGCAATATGGCATCCTTGTCTGACTCTTAACCTCTATGGTATACTTTCTAAATAGGAGGTGCTTAGGTGTGGTACTGGATTAGGGGACAAGGATAGGTTTGCAGAGGCCTTGATGTGAGGCTGCTTTTGCACTTGATGTTGAGATGGAGGGCCTCAGCTGTCTATACAAAGAGAGCTGGTGGAGACTCTGAGAAGGCCAACAGGAGTCCTGCTTAGGCACCACTACTGAGTTCCATATTCTGCAAGGGCAGCAAAGACAAGTGAAGGAGACGACGTTTTCATCTCTTATTTGAGAACTGGACTGAGAAGCACATCTCTCATCTCATCCAAATGCAAACAGAAGGGAGCCAAGGTTCACCCATTTGTCCACATTCATTAGGAGATTAACTTCCAACTAGATATGACTCATAACGTTGCACAGCCATGCTGCCGAACAGGCGATGCTACGGGGGTATAAATGCTTTCAACTAATGCTGAGCAGAGACTTGCGTGACCTCAGAAAAGATGGAGCATAGCCAATACATAATTTAATGCCAAGATCTCTCTAGTTCTTTCTCTTCAAAATTTATCAAAGTGGATTCGGTTCTAAAATGTATGAATAAAACATTCTCTGGGTCCAGCTATCTTGGGATTTGGAGGAGTCATTTGAGGATTCCTCACTTCTTGGAGACCAGGAAGCTTGCCCATTACCAGTCTCGTGTGGAATTTTAGCAGCTTTAGTAGTCACAGGCCGGGCTGTCAGGATTCCCACAACCCAGGGTCAGGAGAGGCTGTCTCCCAACTGAACAGCAGACCATTTGCTTTGGAGAAATGAGCATTTTAGCAGTTTCTTCTCAGAGGTAGCCCCACACTGCTCTCTTCTGTTCAAGAAAGTGATAAAATGAACTGAAAACAAAGGCAGGGGAAGAAGCTCCCACTGCATGCATTTTCCAAAAACAAAAAAATTTTAATGGTAATGAAAACAGAAGTGGCTCCTTATGTGGCTCCAGATCATCTGGACAAATCCAAACTTCTTTACTTGGCACTTAGGCCTTCAAGTTTCCAGCCCCTGTCTGCCTTCCCCTCCATGCTCCCGTTCTCTGAGCTCCTCCCATTCTCTCTCTCTCTCTTTCTCCTTCTCAATTTTTGTCCTAATAATCCCCACTAGTTTTGTTACATTAGGGCAGATGCTAGCCACCTGCCTGTCTCCTCCCACCCCCAGCCCCCACCTTCTGGTCCATGCTTCCTGCTCTCATGAAATGCATGAATTCCTACTCAAGAGTCTGTTCACTTCTCTCTCTCCCATATTAATCCACAGTCCTTGGAGGCAATAGAATGCAGTAGTCAAGCACTTGAATTCTAAAGCCAACCTACTTGGTTCAAATTTCAGTCATCTGGGGAAAAATGACCTAATCACTCTTTAAGCCTCAGTTTCCTCATCTGAGAAACAGAGACGATAATAGCACCTACCTACCTCATAGAGTTGTCATGGAACCTAACCGAGTTAATGCATGAAAAGTGCTTAAAACAGCGCCTGGCAGGTACTTAGCAAGTTGTTGGTTCTCACTGCTTGCTTTTTGTTGTCCATATAGTGGCTGTTTTTTGTAAATGTTTTTGTAAATGTCTGTGTCCTCGAGGCCTAGCATGTGCTCAAAAAGTTTGATGTCTGAATGAAGGAACAAAGAAGAGAAACAGGCTGATTCTGGTCAGTCCTCCATCACTTAATTCCTGGTTCAACAGCCTGAGGATGATGTACCTCACCACAGCTCCTGACACTCTGCCCAGAGGTCTGCCCTTTTGGCTTTCAGGAAGCCACCCAACCCATATCAGAGCTCTGACCTCCCAAGACACCAGGCCAGTGTTAATTGGAGGTGTCCAAATCTCCCTCCCTGCCAGCTGAAGTCATCAGGAAAGGGAGGCAAGAATCATGGGCCACCCCCCAGCTCAGGGCCTCAGTCTCCAAGGATGCCTCTCACTTCCCCAAAGGGAACTGAAACTGAAAGCTCAGGGTTGGTTGAGGCAATGCTGCAGAGACACAACTGAAGGGGGCAGGCGCCCTCCTCCTCTTTCTCCTCTCACCAACATTCATGTATTCATCCAGCCATCATTCACTGAGTGCCTCCTGTGTGCAGACCCTGTTCCCGCCACAAGAGATGAATTAAATGGTCACTGTATTAGAGAGTGCCCATCACAGCAGGGGAGACAAGCCAGTAAAGAGGTGATTACTCTTGGGGTGCTAAGGGCCTACAAGAGCACCTAACCCAGCCAGGGGTGGGTAGGGGAAAATCAGAGAAGGCTTCCTATGGGTGGTGACCATTTCTTCCATCCTTGGCCCCTTTTCTTAGGAACCCTGTGAAGAAACATCTGAAGGTCACAGATGCCATTATTGCAAAGCAGCAAAACTCCCTCACTTCTCACACTCTCAGCTGCGACTGTACTCAGCTAAAGATGTCACCGCACCAACGGTGGCAGCAGCTGTGTGGCAAACTCTTCCTGTCGCTCTGGGATGATGTGCATTATAAGCAGATTTGGACACGCTTGCCAGCTGCCAGCAGGGGAACCGGCAGAGGGACCATGCTTCTGGGATGGGAAGCAGGTGTAAGCTGGACCCACTGACTTTCCTAGTGCATATGGATCTTCTTCCTCAGTGCATATGACAAAAGCAAGAAAGCCTGGCTGCTAAGAAATTTTCTTCTTACTCCCATTGAATAGACTCGTTCTACTTCCCCCTCGGACGTAAGTCCCAGCCTTCTGACCCATTTCACAATCCTCTAAACATGCCATGCTCTGTCACACACTACTGCCTTCCTTTTTTTTAGCCTACTTAACACTTCTTTATTTTTCAAAATTCCCCTCGGGGTTACCTCCTTCAGGAAGCCTTCTTTGACTTCCTTCTCCATGGTGAATTAAGAGTACTCTTGCTTGGTAAGCCATCAAACTTAACACAATACATAACAATAGTTTACTTGTAGCTTCCTCCTAACCAGACTGGTCTCTTAGCAGACAGGAACTTTGACATCTACAGCCTCAACAGCTGGCAAGATATCAAGCCAATCATAAGCGTTCAATACATGTTTGTTGTTGGGATGAATAAACAAACAAGTAGAATTTGGAGGGCATCCAAATGCCGGGAGAGGGGGTGAAGATTTATAGTTCTCCAATGCTAACCAGGTACCATAGTGGAGAGGCCCATGGACTCTGGAGCCAGACTGCTTGGTTCTAAATTCTGGTTCTGCCATTACTAGCTATGTGATTCTGGACAAATTACTTGACCTCTTTAAAAGCCTTCGTTTCTTCATCTCAAAAAAAAAAAAAAAAAAAAAAAAGTGCGGATAATAAAACTGCATGCCCCATAGGGCTGTTATAAGATTTAAATAAGACAATAAATGTAAAACACTTAGCATCAAGCCCGGTGCATAACAACTCAGATTAAATGTTACTTTATAATATTATTATCACTACTATTATTATCAGTGGGTTGTCCTGCCTCAAAAAATTGTTTCATGTTCTCCTTAACTTCAGAACATCTAAATTCCAACCCTGCTTCTTCCCTTTTGAGGAAACGCTTTTGTGACTATGCATAGGAGTTAGCTGATGGCATGTGGGGTGGATAATTTAGGATGGGGGAAGGGACATTTAAATCTCACACTGGGATTTAAGGGAGAGTTTTGTTAAGTGTAGGAATAAAATGACAACTAAGCCAAAAGTGAACCAGCATGACTGTGTTCCCCAGTCCCTCGGAAGTAGGTTAAATGAGTGCCCTAAATCTCTCAGCCCAGTAATAACCCCTGTAAAAGCAAGCCCTCCCTCCACTTGCATGTCCCCAGATCCCACCGGGGTGATAAGAAAGGCACACAAGCATGGCGTTGGTAACAGCCTTCTCTCAAATAGAAAGTGGCAAACTTGTATCTAAAAATGAAACCAAGCTTCTCTGTAGGGAGACAGGAAAGAAGGGGGGTGGGTAAGAGAAAAGAGCATCTTTGCAGACGAAAGAGAGGTTACTTGTTGCCATAGTCTATTTTGGATGTGACTTTCTGCTTCAGTTCCTTCAACTCGTCCTTAGGCAGAGTTCCTGAGAGGAGCTGGGACCGCCACTCCATCAGGTCGTACATCATGGCCTGCACCTGCAGGAACCGATCCTTTTTGCTGGCCTACGAGAAAAAACAATGCACAGTCACCTGCACCGAGGGTGTGTGTGGGTATCTATGTGGTAAACTGTGCCAAAGTCAGACATGTTCAGGGGCCATGACTTGAGCATCTCTCCTGGCCCCTACCCAGCTACAAAGGGATTAGGCGGTAGTCTCAGTCATCCACAAAGTTCCTCCCCCTGGGCCCCAGGGATTTCCAGAAATGAAACTAATAATCCCAATCACTTCTTGGTTAAAGAACGGGTGATTTCTGACTCTTATCAGAAAAGATACTTGTTGAGCATCAATGCCATGAATATCTGCTGTAATGCAGGTCCCAGTGCTCAGGACATTTAAGGCTGGAAACTAGGGCCATTTTTCTGGTGATAGAGACCTATTTATAGGGCAGCAGTCCCCCGAGTGTGACATGTGCACAACCTGTGGGACACAACAGCTTTTGGTGATAGAAAGACACAATGTTAAATAACATGGACCATATGGTGATTTTCTTCCATTCTTCTTCCATCCTTCTGTACAAAGGAAGGAGAAAGGTGCAGTTTCATGGTAATGTTGTCTTTAACCCCTCTCTCACATTTGTCCATTTTTTTTTAACAAAGAGAGAGGTCTTCAGCTCAGAGCTTTTGACAGGTACTATAGCAAGCACTTAATAACATTGACTTGTTTTCATTGTATTTATTTGATAATGTTCTTCTAATTGTGCCAAGCACTTTTGGCTTTCCATTTGGGAAAGCATGTGTGATATAATAATATATATATATATATATAGTTTGTTCTTTGTCCCCAGTTCTTGGCACAGAGCTCCTAAAGCCCTTGGAACATCCTGAGTGATAACAGCATTTTTTTTTATTCATAATGAGCACCTTTTGACCATACCTGAGTTTACGCTAATGATGTGACTCCTGATGGTCCCCTAGACAGCTTCAGGATGGGGGCTGAATGTGAGAGGAACCCACTATGTGATTAGAGAGTTGGAACTTTCAGCCATACCCCCCTCACTCTTCCCTTCAGGGAGGGGGGAGGCTGGGGATGGAGCCTAATCACCAATGTCCAACGATTTAACAATCATGCCTATGTAATGAAACTTTGATTAAAACTCTCAATCAGTAAGGTTCCTGGCGCTTCCCAGATAAGCATGCTTCGTGCAGAGAAGGCATGGAAGCTCTGTGCTTACCCACCCCATTCCTTTACCTGTATATATCTTCCTTTTGGCTTTTCTGCATTGAAGCCTTTATAGTAAAACAGTAACCATGAGTACAGCTCTTTCCAGAGCTCTGTGAGTTGTTCTAAGGAATTACGAACCCCCACATAGAGGTGGAGAGGAATGATGGACCCCTGAATTTGTATTAAGTTTGGACAGAAGTGTGGGTAGCCTGGGAACCTGGGACTTGCAACTGGCATCCTAAGTGAGGGCAACCTTGTAGGACTCAGTCCTTAAACCTGTGGAATCTGAAACTGACTCTGGGTAGGCCGTGTTAGAACTGAATTGAATTATAAGGCATCCAGTCAGTGTTGGAGAATGGGAAGTTGTTGTTGGAAGGCATGGAAGGCTGTACAATTTATTAAGTAAGTTATTTTAGTTTACTAAAAAGGGAGCCAATTTAGGTATTAAGTAAATATTGTACAGGTGGTACATAGACACGGCAAGAATCATGAAGGTGATACTGAAATACCGGAAGTTTAAGGTTCTCTTTACCAGGGCAAAGGGCACAATGGACTTGATATTTAAAGATTTTTTAAGGGAAAATGCCAAGTTGCCACATTGCGTGTGTATGCTATGTTTAAAAGGGAGTAGTGGAGGTGAATAATTAACTGCTTTAGCTTCAAGTCACTGTTCTCCCCCTAAACTTTCCTAACAACTTTTGGGAAACCTATACAACTGGATGTGCCAATTACCATATAATACGAAGTATCCACACGGGAGTTGATATTTATGACCATAAAAGTTAAGTCTACAAATAGCATGTGTACATACCAGCAGGTGAACACAGGGCTGTAACAAAGATGCGGTAAGCCCCGGTTGACGTTTTCAACTCTCAGCTTACTGGTTTTCTTAGCTAATTGCTTTCATTAGGAAGTTTAGAAGCATCAAAGGAGGATTTAAAATTAGATTTGCTTCAATACAGGGAAAACACATGTAAAATGCACTCTTTGTTTTTCCAGGGTCAAAACTTATTCACAGATCTAAGGACAATAACCATTAGTTAATTAAAATATAAGACGGTATTTCTCAAGGTATTGTCAGTAGACTACCAAATTAAAGTCCCCAGGGTTTATTAAAATGTAATAAAAAGTCCCATTAAAGGAAGCTTTATCTTTTAACAAAAACTTTTGCACTAGTTTTAAAGCCGAAGGATCACATCAGACCCCCGTTTATTATGGCTCAGTCACAAGCTTGCTGTGTGGCTTTGAGAAAGTTACCTAATCTCTCTGGGCCTCGATGTACTCCTACTGTTTGTTCTCTACTATGCTGCCGAGGCCACCTTGGCCTGCCCTGCTCAAGGATGAATTCCAAATGTGAACCATACAGAGACTGCAGGAAGCATCCCAGGGATCAGGGTTTTGAGTCTCACCACGTAGAGCTGTTTCCAGATGCTGCCCCACTCCCAAAGTGTCGTTGTCACTTCTTGTGCCAGAGGAATTTCTGCAGGAATGATGTTCTCGATATTTCTATTTAAGGTGGGAGACAGAACTCTGTGAAATTGAGACCCAGGTGCTAACAAGATAAAATGCTGGCAAATTTGCATTAAGCTGCAGCTGCTAAGAGGGCCCTTGTTGGCAAGAGACTGAACCGCCTCCAATAGCCACACCAATTACATTATGCAAATGCAAGGAGCTTCTTTTTTAATGTCCTCCTTCACTAGGGTGGGCCCTTCAAGCTCGTTATTCAGGCTTAATCTACTTTAATATAGTTCAAAGGCAGCTGCCAGTGAAAAGTTTGATTCTCCAACTTCCTAATACTCCCTCATCATCAGGTCTGAACAGCAATCAACTTGGATTAGATCTCCCATTTCATGAGGAAAAGGAGACACACAAATAAACATGGGCACGAAGAAGAGGGATCAGCTGATTCACATCTGCCAAGTTAGGTTTTCAAAGCAGACAGGACAGAGGCACCTGGGAGCTGTGGGAGGATCAAGTCTGGTGAAGAATGACAAATACCTTCTTTTCTCCACTGTCACTTCCTTGATGTGGATAAAGGATTTAGGGAAAATGCCCTGTTGGGAATAAAATAAGATAAAATAAAATAAAATGACATATCCTTACAGAAATGACCTGAGGCCTTTGTGGTTTTTCCCAAAAGCTATTGACTGGTAAAAACCCTCCAACTTTAAAGGAATAACTCATTCTCTTAGGTCTAGTTCTTTCTAGCCAGTTCTCCACCAGTTGTTCTAGATCTCATAATAGCCCTAGAATCCCGAGGATGCTTCAGTCCTATTTTGGACAAGACAGGACAAGAAAAAAAAAAAAAAAAAGACTCGCTCTAAGAGAAACAAGGTGCTTTGTCTCTCCCCTCTCCTGCCCAATTCCAGGAAAGCAGTCACTCTTCACAGTCACAAATAGCTAGAAGGTCAGGTCCTAAAGCAACAGTGTCCTTGGTTGCATGTGGGCTATTTGATATAAGACCTATTTTTCCCTGGATTTATTTCGTTGTTCTTTGGACAGCAGAGTGGGATCATGCCTCCCAATACAGCAATGCCAGAGAGGAGGGAAGAAGTGTCTTATTTTCTTGCCCCATAAGCTTGTCTCAGTTAGCAAGAGAAGTTTATCAATTACTTGCAAATTCCTTCATAAATTAACCAGGGTGCCCGCTGGAGGCATCTGCGTCCACCCTAGGTGCCCGCTTTCATGGAGATGATGGCATAACATGGGGTTGGAACAGGTGAACTCCCCAAAGGCAGAGACTGGACTTGTCTCTGTGAGGGGAGGAAATGATGAATGCACCCAAACAACTCTAGAGAAAGGCAGCAGAAGATAAATTTCAAACAAAACATGTACAATTCCATGGGGAGTCAAGGAAGGGGGAAATCATATGCAACTGGCCTATCAGAAAAAGTCAGAAGGAACGAGAGCTGCGGAGGTTAGCCTTAAGTGGAAGGGAGCTGAGACACAGCAAGTGCCGAGGTGTAGAGGTGGAAAAGCGCAGGACACAAAGGAGAGATGAGACAAATGTGCTGATGAGCCACAGAGGTTGGTAATTGCCCAAAGGGATTGCAGCATCATGTAAAGACATCCAGTATTGTTTCAAGTAAAAACGAATTGACCTTACCTGTAACATTTTGTGCTTTAGGAGGTATCCCCTATACCAATCTGCAAAGAGAAAATAAACAAACAGGTCTCTTATCTACTCTTACAAGCTTATTGCTGGTTTTTGTTGTTGTTCTGCTTGTTTTTAAGTAGCAAAGAAACTACTGTGAGGTGCTTTAGACCTCAGGCACAAATCCAAGTCTGGAAGGCCCTAGGCTTCAACAAGCTGTTGAAATCATTGCCAACATCTCCAAAAATCATCTAAAAATACAGAGATCTCACACAACAATGCGAATTTCCTCCTTTTGTAAAAATAGGAGGCCCAGTGACAGTGGCTAGTGCTTCCCCATGGCCTCAGTAGGCTGACGGCGAGGAGCAGCTGGTCTCATCACACAGAACAGGTGCCTCAACTCACCAGCCTCCACCCAGCCCCTCACTTATTCCCATTACCTGCCTGGGCCCCGAATTCAGATGCATGCTTCAACCTCTTCCTTAGAGACGTACAAAGGCTGAGGGAGTTTGGCAAACATACTAAAATAATACCCACAGTTTTAACAGCAGCAAATGGTGTCTAATATGTGATTTGCAAAAGTTAGTCATTACAAAACAGACAAGTTCAGAGATGGGTAAAAGGACAGGAATTTTAAAAGATTCTTCCCTTTGCAAGAACTTCAAAAATGATTCAATTAACAGAAATCCAAATTATACACAGTCTCAAACAAAATGAGCCTCGGTGTAGCAAGTATTGATGACTATAATGAGCCCACTGGCCTTTGGAATAATTCAAGCACAGCCAAGTGGTGGCATTTGTCATCTTTGTAAATAAAAAGCGTCTGTCAGGAGCCTCATTAGCAAACCCTCATTACTGGGCTGACAGATTGTTGTCGAAATATGTTCTCAACAGACATACATGCAAGCCCCCAAACAAACAAGTTGAAATGCAAAGTCACCATTCACAGTCATGAGGCAGCTTGAAGGTCAGGTCCTAAAGAAAACTCAAAGCAACAGGTGCCCACAGTGGCTCCTATTTTGAGAAACAGAAAGAAAGGGAAGGAGAGAAGGAGAAAAGGAAGGAGAGAAGAAAAAAGTTAGAGAAAAGGAATCTCCGATTTGGAATAAAGTACTGTTTTAGGCACCCTTCATGTATGAAGTCTCTTAACCCTCATGACCGCGATGAGGTAGGAACTATAATTATCCCATTTTACAAAAGAATGACCTACCTGAGGCAGAGAGAAGTTAAGTAATTTGCCCAGGGTTACACAGCTAATAAGTGACAATGTCAGGATTGGAATGCACATGGCCATCACACTGCGCTTCCTGTCTGATGCAGGAAGGAGTATGATGGTTGCCTAATATTTCCGTCCTCTCAATATCTGAATCTCCAAAACTATATCCCTACTAAGCTACTTTCCAGCTGAATACTTACAGTGCTGGAAAACATCATGAGGCATCACATTCTACGTTTACACTCCTAATAATCTGTCCATAACTACTGGGAATAATTAACCATTAGCAATAGCGTCAATGCTGGTAAAGGTTTTGTTTTGTTTCTTTCAAGTTATAAATTAATCTTCACAATAATCCTATAGAGTAGATACTATTATTGCCTTACTTTTGCAAATGAAAATAGAGAGGCACAGAATGATTAAGCAGCTTGCTCATGGTCACACACCTAGTCGGTGATGTAACTAAGATTTAAACCCAAGCATCTGACTCCACAGAGATGACACTCCACAGCCGTGCACTATAACAACTCCTTTGTTTGCAGTTCTACCCCATGCCACCAACTAAATAAGAACACCTTTGGAATATTACTAGCCACCATTTTTTGATTACTTAATATAGGCAAAGCTGTATGTTAAGTGTTGTACATGCATTTTCTCATTTAGTCCTCATATCAATACTATGAGCCAAGTATCATCATTCCCATTTTATAGATGAAGAAATTGAAATTCAAGTCAGTTGATGTATTGAGCCAAATCACACAGCCAGGGTTCAAGGGCAAATCTGTATGGCTTCAAAGCCAGCCCTCAATGCTTTTCTGCCACATTAGCCACTGTGTGATGAGTACATATACAGAAAAAGTTCTCTTAGAGCACAAATACAGACAAGGGTCTCATAGTTGTAGTGACCTGAATCTACTTGATGGCCAAAGCCACCAAAATCTACCAGAGACTAGGAAAACAATCAAGGGACCAAAAGTCCCTACCCAGAGCTCATGCGCACATCTGCTTCTCCATGACAGGATCTCCATGATCAGGATCCCTTGAATCCCTGGTCCAGGAACTCTGCCTGCTCAGACCCTTGAGGCTCAGTTACCTACAGACGCCTTGTAGCTTTTCTGATTCTTAGAACTTCAGCTCACTCCTGAGCAAGGAATCTATTGACTATTACCCAGCATACACGTTCTGTTTCCAAGATTCAAGTTCAATCAACACTGATGGTTCACCTACTATGTACATGACACTGGGCTAAGTACTTTCAGAAATAAATATCCTGTGATCCTTGATGAGAAGGGCTTATTACCACCTCCACTTGCAAGATAATGCATTGACTGCATCAGGGCTCTCCTTAGGACTTTTTTCTGACATCTCCACCTCTGCTGGGCCATTGACTTCCATGACTCCTGATGTCGGCTCCCTAATCTGGTCATCTGTCAGCTATATCTGGCTGTACTCCAAGACCTGACCAGGCAGATAACAATAGTTGGCATCCATAGCAAAATGCACAACAATGAACACCATGATCAAAAGCAGGCACACAGCACTTGCCATATCCCAGGACTTGCCCCCAGGCTGAACACATTTTCCTATTAAATAATAGCAACCCCATCCATGAGATAAGCACTTCTGTTTTAATAGGGAACTCACAAAGTGCATCCTGGGGGAAGATGAGAAAAGGAAAATGTTTACCATTCTTCGTGACAGTTAGAAAGTACCAATTCTTCAAACTGTCCTCCCTTCCCACATCCCAAATACTAAAACAAAATGTACCTAAATTCTCTAATCATCTAGCATCTGTGGAGAGTAGGGAGAAAGTTGAGGAGAGATTAAAAATATCCCAGGATAGAGACGCCTGGGTGGCTCAGTCAGTTGAGCATCCGACTTCAGCTCAGGTCATGATCTCACAGTACGTGGGTTCGAGCCCCGCATTGGGCTCTGTGCTGACAGCTCAGATCCTGGAGCCTGCTTCAGAGTCCCTCTCCCGCTCATGCTCTGTCTCTCTCTCTGTCTCAAAAATAAATAAAGCATTAAAAAAATTTTTTTTAAAAATTCCAGGACATTAAAAAAAAATCGGTGGCCTAAAGATCCAGTCTTCTCTCTATCTATAAGCAGCATAATTTTTGGTCATGTCACTAAAGCCTGAATGTTTTCATCTATAAAATGAGGGAAATAACATGCACCCCACAGGGTGTTACAAAACTATTTTTAAAATATGATTATGAAGTAAACCATCTAGTAAAGGTATAAAACCTTGGAGGGGAGGAAAACACCAATTTCAGGATAAATATTACCTACAATATGGACAAAAAGACAAGAATAGAATAGAGGAGGGATAAACAGAGGGTTTCAAATGCATCTAAAGTTTTTATTTCTTGAAGTCTGAAGTAAACATTGTAAATTTTAATATTTGTTTATTGAGTGGCAATTGCTTGAATGTATTTTACTTTCCTGTATGATTTTGATTTCCTGTATAATATTAACATCAGATATAAGTTAGCAGTTATCAGTGGTTAAGAGTGTGCTCTCTGGAAGCAAAGCTCAGATTTGTATGGAGATCTACAACTTACTGTCTGTGTGATCTTAGACATTTCTCTGAGCCTCAGTTTTCTTATCTGTAAAATGGAAATAATAATATTGTCTGTCTCATAAGGCTGAAGTTAGATAAGGAATTCAGAGTTTGTCCAGTGCCTGGCATATGGTGAGTGTTCAAAATTAGTAAATACCATTCTCTCTTTTAAAAATCAAAAATCATCATCAATAACAACCACTACCAGAGAAAGTTGGCAGGGCATATTTTCTATTTTATTTACAAAATGTACAGATTTTTTTTTTAAGTTTATTTATTTATTTTGAGGGCAGGGAGGGATAGAGAGAAAGGGAGAAAGAAAGAATCAAGCTGAGCCCAATGCAAGGCTCGAACTCACAAACTGTGAGATCATAACCTGAGCAGAAAACAAGTCAGACACTTACTCGGCTGAGATACCTGGGCGCCCTGAGAACCTACAGATTTTGAATACCATCACTTTTTCCCAGTGAAGTCCCAACAAAGTAAATGACACATGCTTCAAATTCAACAAAATAGAAGTTTACTGATGATTTTGCCTCACCCTCCTTCAGAAGAGAAGTTCACTTTCACAGGACCTGTCTCTAAAGCAGACCCAAACAAAGGGACATCTCCCTGCAGAGTGGCACTTTAAAAGGATGCCCTGTCAAATGTTCATCAAGACCCTCTCTTACCCTAACAGTAAAGAACTTTGATCACTCTCAGTGGAGTTGTTAGTACGGAAGCTGCTACATGGCTCCGGGTCCACCCTACTCTGTGAGTGGTAGATTCAAAATTCTCTTTGCAAACCTCTTGGCAGCCCAACAAGAACAAGGTAATGCACACATGCCAACTTAGAAAGAGCTCCAAATATTTTTAAGTGAGAAAAGCAAATCTCAGAGTGGGATGCACAGTGTGGTCCCATTTCTAGGAAACAACCAAAGCTATGCCTTACCTTAAAAAGCAAAAGAAACTATGTTGGCCTCCTCCCTCATACCTTCCCTTTGTTTCATTTTAATGGTGAACAAAATTCAAAAGTTCCTTGGGAGCTACCGTACAGAAATTTCATTCTCTTCCCACTAAGAGCGGGCCCCCATGACCCAGACGAGCGTATTTATCAGTAGATGGAATGAGACTTGACCTGTTGTTCCAGAAAGAAAGCAAATAATTCTAGGGGGGGCATTTAGTCCCTCTGAAGGGCTTAGAAAGAAGAGTCTAAACAAGCAGGATTCCTCCCCAAAGACCATCCCCCACCATAGTGTATGTCATCAGAAAAGAAAGAGAGACAGACAGAGAGACACAGGGGTCTTTGGAGGTGGTAGTCACTGCCTTCAGAGCGTTTGGTATAGCTTCCCCAACCCACAAGCCAGATCCAGGCATGAGGGGTAGAGTCCAGGAGATTCACAGCTAGGGACATTTGGCATCTCATACCCCAGCTACATGACTATTCATGCAGGGGACTGGCTGATCTTTGGGCTTATTTGATCAAGGAAGACAGAGATTTGGAAAGAAAGCACCCTAAACTCCCTCCCACCCCCAGCCTTGCTTAAGCTGGAGAAGGAGGGGAGGCATTAAACTGGATATAAGATTGAAATCTTCTTTTGAAATGTCATTAAATATCAGGAAAGATGTCAACCAAATATGACTGAAGGAAGTAAATGAGGAAAAATAACACTGATTTTTTTTATGTTTATCCTCCCATAAGGACTTGTGACTGCTCAATAAACACATGTATTTTCCACATCTAAAATCAGAACATAGAATGTTTATGCTACCTCTGGGTAAAAAGGGCAGCCTGAGAGATATACTATGGACCAAAAAATAAGCATTAGGATATCTAAGGCTTAGCAACAATGGGTACCCTTCTGAACTGTTTGAATTTTCAACAGAACAAAATATTAAATTTAGTATAGGCAAGGAAGGGCTGGCCTCACCTATTCCAGGCAATCAGGAGCCAGCTTCCAGATTCCCTGGGCTATACTGGAGACAGATATACCTCCCAGTCTCCATGTGGCTGTATATAATGGGGGGAAGGATGGAATTAATCAACACAAAACACCTAAGAGTGTTCTAACATAGAGTCTAGCATGGTGCTAGACAGCTTCTCTACTTTCGTGTTATCCTCATAACAACCTTAAGAACAGACAATGGTAACCCATTTCACAGGTAAGAAAACTGAAGTCCACCTACCCCAGACCATTCAACTAGTGGGTAGTGGAGCAGAGAATAACTTTCTGATTCAAAAGCTCATGATCTTTCCACTCCTTTTATGTTTGTTTGTTTGTTTGTTTGTTTGTTTGTGGGGAGGATTTAAAAACCATTGAAAAGTACAAAAAATAAACTAACAACCACTCACATTCCTACCACCTAGAATTAATCATTACTAATATCTGGAGATGGGTGCTTCACATCTTAAAGACTATATTATCTTTTTTGTCTAAAATAGATATGGGCTGTTACAAAGAATTTAAAGTAAGCAGGAAAGTATAAATATAGAAGCTAAAAGAATCATCCTGAATCCCATTACCCATAAAAAGAAAAATACTCTTAACATCATTTTAGTCAACTTCTCATTTATATTTATATACACAGAATAACAGATGGATAAATAGATAAAATATCATTTCCAAAAATTCTCATAAAAATTAGCATATAGTAAAGATATTATGCAAATAAAAATCTCAAATACCAAACTTAATCTTATTTATTTGTATTTAATAAAAGAAAAAGAAATGGAGTGAAATTGAAGGAAATGTTGAAACTTTGATTAAATGTTTCTTCTTAGGGGAATCCTCTTGCACTGTTGGTGGGAATGCAAACTGGTGCAGCCACTCTGGAAAACAGTATGGAGGCTCCTCAAATAGTTAAAAATAGAACTACTGTATGACCCAGCAATTGTACTACTAGGTATTTATCCAAAGAATACGAAAATACTGATTCAAAGGGATACATGCACCCCAAAGTTTATAGCAGCATTATCTTCAATAGCCAAATTATGGAAATAGCTCAGTATCCATTGACTCACAAATGGATAAACAAGATGTGGCATATACATACAATGGAAGATTACTCAGCCATAACAAAGAATGAAATCCTGCTACTTGCAGCAACATGTATGGAGCTAGAGAGTATTTTGCTACTCGAAATAAGTCAGTCAAAGACAAATACCATATGATTTCACTCATGAGTGGAATTTAAGAAACAAAACAAACGAGCAAAGGGGAAAAAAGAGGGAGGGCAGCAAACCAAGAAACAGACTCTTAACTATAGAGAACAAACTGATGGTTACCAGATGGGAGGTGAGTAGGGGGATGGGTGAAATAGGTGGTGGGGATTAAGGAGGGCACTTGTCATGAGCACTGGGTGATGTACGAAAGTACTGAATCACTGTATTGTACACCTGAAACTAATATTATTTTGCATGTTAACTAACTGGACTTTGAATAAAAACTTAAAAATAAAATTAAATAAATTTCTCTTCTTTACACAAAAAAAATCCTGAAAACTCCTTAAAAATAGTTATGAAATACATTAAAAGATTGGCGTGGTTATAAGTTTTTAATTGTTCTGTTTAATTTCTGATATTGGCCAACTCTCTGTTAGGATAATATCATAAAGTTAATCTATTCCCTTCTACTCCTCACTGCTCAATTTTATGTGCTGTGTTTTTTTTTCTTTACATTGTCCATTTCCCTAACATTAACATTATTTTTGGTAGTCATAAATATTGTGACTTTTAATATCAATCTCTATAAATTCATTCATTTAGACTCAGTGCTCACCACTATTTCCTTTTATCACAGCCTTTTACTTCCTGTTTTATGAAATTTTGATTCATCTCTCAATTGGCTGGATTTTATTTTTCAATTAGGTTTCTATAAGAGGGTCTCATGAGCACACCCCCAGATCTTTTTACTACATCACCCTGACTAATTTTTGACTGACACTGTGGTTTTCACCTTTTTATGTTTGCCAGAAACAGGTTTTCAATCAGAATCATAGGCAGAACTTCGCATCTGCAAAGCAGACAACACTGAACCTGATCTCAGAGCCTTTAGCTGTCCAAGGCCCTCAGGGAAACCTTAAGATCCCATAAATTCCAGTTTGAAAACTCCCTATGGATATGGATGCATGCATGATGAGTCTTGATAATTTGTATACCAATGCTTCAGATAAATAGAATCATTTTAACAGACTTCTGAACATTGAATATACATTTTCAAAGTACACATGAACTGGCAATCACTCGCTAAATTAATATGCCCAGCTCTTTCCAGAAAGGCAATGTGGCTGCTTCTTGCCAGGATACATTAAAATAAAACTAATAAAATAGAATTAAAAGAGGAAAACCAGAACCAAAGAGGTTAGCAACAAGGACACTAATCCCAAAGACAAATAAAGGTGGCTTGAGTCATCAAGTGTGACCTTTCTGAAGGTCGGGCACCAGGCCAGGCAAGGGAATGAAAGGCTCTGACTGTGTGCTACCCGTGTGGTCAGTTTACTGGCCTCAAGCTCGTTCTCCAGGAAAACGAAACGGAAAATACTTGTCTGAATCTCAAAATGTGGGACGCGGCAAATAATGACCAGGTTTTTTCACTGCTTTGGTAGCTGTGGAGTGAAAGAAAGGCTGTGGGCTTATACACATGGGGAGGGAAACACAGCCACACTCCTGCGTGACCCTCAGAGAGTCATTTCTCTTCCCTGAGTCTTATTTCCTGACTTGCAGACGTGAGGCCTCACGCCTGTTTCTCAGGATTAGCATTCAGCAGCATGGGAGACACAGTGAGGAGAGTTGTCATCTGTTTATATTTTCATTCTTTGACCTTGCTGGTTACTTACAGTTTGCTTATCTGCCACTGGGTAGAGCCAGATTTGTGAAAGATGGGTTGCAGTGTGGAAGGGGGCAGGGGGGTTGGAACCATATACTCTCCTTCCTGCCCCTGTCCCATTCACTCTGTGTGTAAAAGGTTTTAACAGGGCCAGACTGGGATTTTCAGAGGCCTGGACTCTAAAAAGTGCTTCGTTTCACCTCACATACAACCCAAAATAACAATAACACTAAAGGATAAGACAAATGTAAGGAAGGTGAACAAAGTTCTCATTTCTCCCATGATGACCCGGCTAAAGCTCTTTTGAAATATCAAATATCAAATTCTTTCCTCCTCACAAAAGCTTTTCTGCTTGTTTGCTTTTTGGTTTGCATGTGTGTGTGTGTGTGTGTGTGTGTGTGTGTGTGTGTATGCTTGTGTGTATGTTTGCATGTGTGTGTACGCGTATCTGTGAGTGTGCTGTGTATGCTTGTGTGCCAATCTGCAGAACAGCCTTGGAAGTTACATACAGCTAATCTGGCACTGGAGATAAGACCTGTCCTGTGGGTGGCTGTGAGGAGTAACTAGACTTGCATGTCAGCATTGTCCGGAATTTAGCACAGTGCCCCCAGTACCTGGTAAGCATCCAACGATGGCTAGTTCTATAGGCACCTCTGTTCTGGCTGGCTATTTCCCCTGGAGGGGCTCTCCTTCACAGTAGCACACCTGTTTCCTGCCCACCCCTCACTCCCATCACAGCACAGGAGAGCATTACCTGAGGGATTAGCTGGGAGGGAGGGATGGGCCTGGGTGCTCAGTCCACTCACCTCTTCTTTCTTCTTCCTCTGCCCAGCTACAGGAAGGACATATGCTCTCCACACAGTCGGGTTAGTGGCAGGCCCAGGGAAGGGGAGAACTGTGGAGGTCTTGCTCTGCCAGTGACGACTGGGAGAGTCTGGCTCAGAGTGGCCGACACATTGGCAAGTTTCTTCAGTATTACACCCAAGCCACACTCCCAATATCAATTTTATCAGTGACATAGGTGATATATTGATTAATAATGGCCTAACTCATGGGTCCAAGGCCATTAGCTTTTGTGCAAGTTTTAAAGAGTACCCCTACGACCACCAGCACCACCATGGGTAAACACAGCCCAATACACGCTTGGCTTCACAAGAGAATGGCACCTCTGTGGGAAGAAAGAGATGCCACTTTGCCCAAGACAGGGCCCCCAGCTCGGTGCAGGGTGTGAGCACTGCTCCCTGGACCAGGCACAGTGCCTATACCACACAGTTGTGCATATCAGTTCTCCTGGAATCAAGGGTATAATTTCCTAAGCCCTTCAAACCCCTAATAGTGCTGATTTCCCTTTATAACCTTATTAGTATTGATACTAAGAAAGAAGGTGGGTGTCATAGGCCCTAAGAGCCCCATGGCTATGGCAAATGGACAGCACAACAAACATCAAACCACACAGTCAGGCCTTTGCTACTAAGCATAAATTCCTAAAATAACAAAGCATTATTTTCAGTACATTCAAATTACTAATATTATCAAAATTCATAACAGACCACACATAGCTCCAGGTTCCAAGAGAGGGCTGGAGGTGCTGGGTATATGCTGCAGGCATCCCAACACCATCAGCTAGGGGTCCTGGCATCCCTGGATCACCTGAGCCAGTGACTCACCTCCGCAGGTCTCCTGTATTCGCACCACATCACCAATCTGCAGGGAGAGCTGGAGGGCTCCACTCCCTTGGAAGTTGTATATGGCTGTGAAACAGAAGAGAGGGGCAGCCTGGTCAGACTTCTGGATACTGATAATCACTGCTCCTCCCTGTTTTCCCTGCCTTGAGTTTACCCAACACCATGCAGACTACATGGGCTAACAAGACTAATGCAGAACCCACTGCCTACCACAGGACTGAATGCAGCCCCAGCCTGGCTGCTAAAGGCCCTCACTCACTGACCAAACCTGACCTCTCCCAGCACAGGTTCTGCACTCCAGTCTGCATGACAAGAACGCTGTTTATATCATCTACCATAGGTTGACCTCTCACAGTGCACCAGGCATGTGCTCTGCACATCTTCTCATTCCCTTCTCACAGCAACCCTGTGAGGTATAAACTGTGATCCCATTTTGCAGATGGAAAACAGAGGTGCTGAAAAGTTAAATAATCTGGTGAAAATCATCAGGCCAGGAACTGACAGGAAAATCAGTATCTAACTTCCATATTCTCAACCACCATGATGAGGTACTTGCTGCTCCCCAATTACTCCCTCCTGGTGACAATAGCCTGACATCCAAGGATGTGCTGTCTCCCAATTTCCATTATCAGTGCCTGGGGGCAGTAGTTGGCTGTGAAGTAGCCAGAGTCCCCTCTGTGCTGTCAGAACCTCCGTTAACCCCTTGGAACATGACCTCATGCCATATCATTGCAGTGCGTAGGCCGTGCTCAGCATCACTTGCTAAGTGAAGACCAGGCCACATTGTTAATCCATGTTAGGGTTGCAGCCTACTTTCCAAAGGCTAAAAATGGAACCACCAGCTTAGTAGGTCTTCAAGAACAGAATAAGACACAATGCATGTGGGTTGATTTAAAGAAAGTCTCTCAGGAGGCTGAACAGTATGATCCTAGAATGTTGTCATCATTCATTCATGCAGTGAATATTCAGTAAGTGGCTATGATGTGCCAGGCACATGCTAGGCACTGATCTCACTCTATTGGTGAACACAGAAATAAATATAAGTTTACAAAAGATGATACATGTGAAAGAGAAACAATAGAGCCTGGTATAGAGTTATAGGGCACATCACATTTTGTTGGGGTATTTAGGAAAGGCCTCTCTGAGCTGATACACAAAGTAATTGAGCTGTTCAGCTGTGGGGACACTAAGGGAGGGGCATTTCAGGAAGAGGGAACAACATGTGCAAAGGTCCTGAGGAAGGAAGGCACTTGGCATATTCAGACAACATCAAAAGACACCTCTGTGGATGGAGTAAGATACGAGAGGAAAAGGTGATACAAGATGAGGCTGAAGAAGTAGGGACCAGGTCCCGCACAGCCTTGTGATGAGTTTAAGCTTTACTCCAAGAGAATGAGAAGCTGGAGGGATTTTATTTATTTATTTGGGAATAGATTTATTGGGATACAATTTGCCCATCTGAGGTATATAATTCAACAATTTATTCACAGAGTTGTGCAGGCATCACCGTGATTAATTCTAGAACAATCTCATCACCTCGGAAAGTTACCCCAGCTCCAAGTGGCCACTAATCTACTTTCTGTCTCTACAGATATGTTTATTCTGGGCACTGCATACAAATAGAATCATATAATACATGGTCTTTTGTGACTGGCTTCTTTCACTCAGCAGTGTCCTCAAGATTCATCCATGGGGTAGCAACTGTTGCAACTCAATTTACTCCCTCTCCCACTGGTCCTCAGTTTCCTCATATGTCAACAAAACAAAATGTATTCAAAAACTACTTCTTCAGGTGACTTCAGCAAAAATGGCAGAGTAAGGAACTCCACGTGCCTGTCCCTCCAAAGAAGTAATGAGAAATCTGACAAAAGCTGTCAGAATCAACTGTATCAGAACCCTAGAAAATAGTCAAAAGTTTACACCAAGAAAATGCTTAATCAAGAAAAAGGCAACTGAAACCTGGTAAAGCTTTCTGGCATTTTAACTTACCCTTACTCCCCACCTTGGTGGTGGTCTTGAAAATGGTATTCTGTGTCCTTTGTGTGGGTTTCTAGAGCCAGACGGAGCAGAGAGGACCTTGTTCTAAGAAACTGTAGTTGTCTGTTTCGACCTGTGTGTGGGCTCCCCACAAGATTAGAGCTATGAGCTTGTCCTTTATTATTGTTTATTATTTATGCTTTGGAGGAATGAGGGGAGTAGAAGTAAATTAAGTCAATGGTAAGACTACCAGGAGGACTCAGGATTCCTCTCATTTAGCTCAATCTATTATCTGCCCTGTTTGGTCACATGATTCATCAGCAATGAGCTTCTGTTTGGTTTGGAGACCACTGGGATTAGAGAGACAGAACAATGGCCTTTTCATGGGCCTTTCCACATTTACTCTGCCTCCCTCCATCCAATCGCCACACATTAGCCAGAGCAATAGTCAGTGCAATGGGATTATATCACTCCCCTGCTTAACTAACACTCTTTTGTCTTCCACCCACTGGCATGTGTATAAACAAAAGAGTCTATCCATACAATGGAATATTATTTAGCCACAGAAAGGAATAAAGTAGTTACAGTTACTACAATATGGATAAATATGGAATGAACAATACCCACATATACCAGGGGATCTGGAAGGCTATGCACATGGTTGGACATGCTAATAAAGGATGGAGAAGGCCGTAAACTCTCAACTCTGACTGACCTTCAAGCACCATGCTGTCAGGAAATGCAGGCAGCTAAGGCAGAGCTGCAAGTGGCCTGGTTAAGTGTTAAAAGTATGCCCCAATACACACATACAGAGTCCAACTGCAAACAGCAGATCTCTTTTCCTTTCAACTCCAGGCATTTGGAGATTTGAGTGACCATATTGCAACAAATAATACAGTCTTCACAAAAGTACTTTAGAAGAGTCATTAAACAAACAAACCATTATATCCTATATTAAGCAGCTACAACAAGCCCTGACAAGGAAGAGAATCTGACATCTGAGCTAGCACATTATAATATTCAAGATATTCAATTTTCAACACAAAATTATGAGGCATGTAAACAAACAAACAAACAAACAAGAAAGTATGGCCTATTCACAGAAGAACAAAAAGAAATTAATAGAAATTCCTCACAAACAATATACATTGGATTTATATGAAAAAGACTTTAAATCAATTGTCTTTATGCTCAACTAGCTAAAGAAAACTATGGGCAAATAACTAAGTAAAACCAAGAGAATAATGTCACATAATATAGAGAATATTATTAAATAGATATAAATGACAAACTAATAAAATAGAAATCCTGTAGCTAAAAAATACAATAAAAAATGTTAGAGAGGCTCAATTGCAGACTTGAGCAGTCAGAAGAAAGAATCAATAACCTTGAAAGTAGGTCAGTTGAGATCAGCCAGCCTGAGAAGTAGAAAGAAAAGAGAATAAAGAAAAATGAACAGTGCCTAAGTGACCTGTGGGATACTATCAAGCACACAAACTTCATACAATGGGAGATTCCATAATTAGAGGAAAGAGAGATAAAGGAGTAGAAAGCATATTTGAAAAAATAATGGCCAGAAACTTTCATTTGATGGAAGACATAAATCTACAGACCCAAAAAGGTCAGTGTTATCTGAGCAAAATAAACACAGATATCCACACTGAGACATAATGGTGAAACTGTCCAAAAAAAAAAAAAAAAAAAACCCAGAGAATTTTAAAAACATCAAGAGAGAAGCAAATCATCATGTACAAAGACTCCTAAATAAAATTAATAAGTGATTTCTCTTCAGAAACCACAGAGGCTAGAAGGCAGTGGGATGTCATATTTAAAGTGCTAAAAGGAAAAAAAAAATCAACCAAGAATTCTATCTCTCAAAAAATTATTCTTCAAATATAAAGGAGAAGTTAAGAGATAAACAGAAACAGAGGTCCATTACTAATAGACAACTGGAAAGACAAATACATAAAATAATAATTATAAAATCTATAATACACACATATACACAATGTATAAAAATGTAATGTGTGACAATAACAACAAAAGGGAAGAGACAGATTTGTACAGAAGCAGAGGTTTTGTCTACTATTGAAGCTAAATTGGTATTAACTCAAAATATATTCTTATTATGGTAAGATGTTAATTGTGAACCCCAGGTTAACCTCTAAGAAAATAAGCAAAAAACAGAGAGAAAAGTAAATGAGAAAGGAACCAAATCAGTAAACTAGAAAAAATCAATTAAACACAAAAGAAGGTAGTAATGAATTGAAGAACAAAAAAACATGTAAGATACATAGAAAACAAATAGCAAAATGTTATAAATAAAACTTTCCTTATGAGTATTTACATTAAATGTAAATGAAGAAAACTGTCTTGGCAAAAGGCAGAGATTGATAAAAAGATTATAAAACAATAACCAAACACACACAGACACACACACACACACACAGACACACACACACACACCCCACCATGATCCAGCTGTATGTTATCTACAAGAGACTCACTTTATATCCAAAAATACAAGTTAGGTTCAAAGTAAAAGAATGGGTAAAAAATGTTCCTTGCACATAGTAACAAAAAACACTGTAGTGGGTATGGTAATACTAGACAAAACAGACTTTAAGTCAAAAGTGTTTCAAGAGACAAAGAAGAGTATTATATATTGGCAAAAGGGTCAACACACCAAGAAGATATAGCAATTATAAACAGATGTCCCTAATAACAGCACCAAAATGTATGAAGCAAACACTGACAAAATTAAAAGGAGAACTAGGCAGAGGCTAATAATAACCAGAGACTTCAATGTCCCACTATCAGTAATGTACAGAACATGTAAGCATAAAGTCAGTAAGAAAATAGAATATGTGAGCCATACTGTAAATAACCAGACCTAAAGGACATATACAAAATACTCCATCCTGCAACAGCAAAATATACTTTCTTCTCAAATGCATATGGAACATTTTCTAGAATAGCCCATAAGTTAGGCCACAAAACACATCTCAATACATTACAAACACTGAAATCATACAAAGTGTCTTTTCCAATGACAGAGGAATGAAGCTAGAAATGAATAAGAGAAATAAAACTGGAAAATTTACAACTATGTGCAAATCAAACAATATACTCTTTTTTGAGAGAGAGAGAGAGAGCACATGTGTGCACACTAGCAGGAGAGGGGAAGAGGGAGAGAGAGAGAGAGAGAGAGAGAGAGAGAGAGAGAGAGAGAATCTCAAGCAGACTCCTCGCTCAGTGCAGAGTCCAACTCAGGGCTCAGTCTCAGGACTGTGAGATCATGACCTGAACCAAAATCAAGAGTTGGCTGTACAACCAACTGAGCCACCCAGGTGTCCCTAAACAATATACTCTTAAGCAACAAGGTATTAAAGAAGAACTCACAAGGCAAATTAGAAAATATTTTGAGACAAATGAAAATGAAAACACAACCTCACAAAACTTATGGATGGAGTGAAAGCAGTAATCATATCAGTGAAGGAGCCTTGGAGAAGAAATGAGATCAGATTCCTCCTCAAACATAAAAAAGAAGCATTTATAATATTGTTTCACTGTGTCCCAGAGAAGCATATTCTCAATTGTCCTTTTGTGTTGTCTTCATAACTACTACACGAGGTAGCTACTATCCTCATTTTACAGATGAGGAAAATGAGGTACAGAGGTACAGGTTTGAGTGGCTCACCCATAATCTCCCCTTACCCTGTTGGCAGTAAGAGCCAGGACTCTAACCCAGCCCTGTGCCTTATTCATTCTCTGCACCTGTTTCCTCCCCACAGAACCTAGATGGCAGGTACTCAGGTGTTCACCAGACCCTGCTTCACGCTTCAGTCTTGCCACATTCTCTACGGGAAAAGGAAGAAACTTAGAGGCTATTTAGTCCAAACACCTATACAAATCAGCCCTTTCACCACGGGACCAACCAGTGTTTGTAGGTATTCATAGTAATGGAAAATCTCGATCCTGAGAGACAATAAAACTTGGGAGTCAAGAGTCTATCTGGAGTCACGCAGATGTGGCTCCTGGGCCTAGTTTTGCCCTTTATTGGCTCCGGCCTCAAGCCCAGAGCCCCAGCATGTGATTATACAGGTTTGCCCTGCAAGGGGTGACCCATTGGAGGTTAGTATGCAACCTGTGATCTGGGCAGGGGAGGGGTATTATTTTTGTAATCCACCCAAAGTCACTGTAAGGGCCAGTGGAAGGCTGCTGGAGCAGCTTCACACCCCTGAGTCTCATTTTCCCCAATCATAGAACGGAGGAGATGATAGTCCCTAATTTGCAGGGTTCTTAGGAAGCTCAGCTGAGATTAAAACACAAAGGATTTACTGGTGTCTGGCCATAGTAAGTCCTCAATAAATGGTCATCATTTTTCTCTTTATTAGCATTATAAAACCTCCTAAAGCAATCTTTCCAGAAGAACTCCTTCAGAGCTCTTCTTTAGGTCACCTTAAATCTGTCTCCCTGCAGTTTGCAACAAATGACACTGTTGGTCAACACTGAATAAAATTAATCCTTTGTTCAAAACCAGACCTTGAGAAGGCCCTCAGGGGACTCAGGAATCTCTTCTCCTGCATAAACATAGCATGTTTCTCTGTTGCCTTTACACTTGGTCTGATTTCAAACCCTGTCCCCACACAGGCTGCTGACATTTGGACCTGCTCCAGCTTGCTGGTGCTCTAACTCAGACCCTCCCACTCCTTGCTCCCTCCAACCCCAGAAATTTGGCTGAGAACATGTATGTCACAGACCTGGGCAGGGCCATGGAGGCAACTGAGATTTCTAACAGAAGAATCCCATCCACAAAATAAGTTGGCCTCTGAGGAACTAGCAAATAAGGTCTGTCCATCAGACATTAGGAGGGTGGGGTGAGACTGTTTTGTTCCCTATTTCCTCTTCATCTTTCCTTAGGAATCCCTTCCTCACCCTCTGCCCAGCTTCATCGGATTAGAAGGTTCAAATTGATCAATTTAAGAAAATGTCTTGGAGAGATCTTGAAACATGGTATTCAACATGAAGGTCTGTATTCATTCCAAAGACGCACATTGTATGAAAATGAAAGTAACTGATGTTGCTGTTTAATTTAAAAATGTATTTCTGCGTTTGCATAAGGGCCTCTATTCTCAAGACTCCATTTGGGGAAAATCAGACATTACTGACAAGGAAGTGGCTTTGCATACCAATACCCTATTCTGTTAAATTTTCTAAATGACTAACAGGAAACTTTGAACAAGAATGCTACTGTTTGCTAAAGTTTGATTGCTTATCTATGATCCTCATTTGAGTTACTTCTGACCAGTGTAGAAACAGATCACCTTTTTCCCTATTCCCTGTAGGCCTAACCACTGTCAACTTTTGAATGAGGGATGAAAGGGGCAGAAAAACATGAGGAAGATATAGGACAAAAAATAAGTAAAGCCACTAAAATCATAGCCTGCCCCACCCTAGCCATGCCTACCCAAGGAAGATGGAAAAGTGGTGGGTGGCAGGATTCCCAGAGACACCCATTCTAGCTTCCCCTTTCATATAAGGTCTCCAGACACTGGAGAATATGGACACATCTGCATGAAGGATTTGACTTCTTCCTCCATCAAAGTACTATACCCAAGAACCAAGGCAGCAGTTGGTTACTGACAAGCCGGCTCAAACCAAAATACTTATAGCTGAGGATCAAAGGGATGTTTAAAGTACCAAGGTCATCTGGGCTCATTAAACCCAATGAGGACTCAGATACTGGAAATGTGGGTTGGCAAGCCAGTGGAAACAGCTACTTTGAGACAGGTGAGACTTTCAACAACCCTAGAAATAGAACCCATTGATTAGCCACCAATTCCACTTAAACATATTCAGATACACAGTTCATCAGGAACCCAAATTGAGAGAAATAAAAAGTAAACACCATTGTTATAGCATGCAGTGCACAGAAACAACTAGGGTGGGGTCGCTGTAGTTTGTGCAATGTTAGGAGGTAAGTACATGTTTCTCTTGGATTTACAGATGAGGAAACTGAGACACAAAGAGGGCAAACAACTTATCCACCTCATAACTTAGATAGGTCAATTGACTGATCCAGAAGTCTGCTTTCTAACCACTGCACACACTGCTTGCCCACCAAAAAAAGGTAAACACTTATTGGGCATATATTATCTACCAAGCATATATGATTTTTGCAAAGATATTCATCTGAGCACCTACTGTGGGCTAGGTACTGTTCTGAGTCCTGGGGTTATAGTGACAGATAAGACAGATAAAATCCCTGGCATTCTACTAGTATCACTGCCTTTAATCTTCACAGTAATCCTCCAAGCTATTATCTTCATGTAACATGTGAGAAGCTCAGAGATTAAGGAACTTGCCCATGACCACACAGCTAGAAAGTGGTAAAAAGTGGATTCAAGCCCAGATCAGAGTCCAAAGTTCTTGCTTCCCTTACCAGCCTATTTCTGATGTTACAATTTAGTGTGTGTGTGTGTGTGTGTGTGTGTGTGTGTGTAGGTATATATTTACATATATGTATATATATACACACACAGTATATACTAGACTTGTTCATTTCCTGTTTTCTCCAGCCTCGGTGAGGGTGAAGATTGAGTCTGCCTTTTGACCACTGAATTCCCAGTGTTGTTCCCACAGTAGAATTCAATCAATATTTACAGAGCTTTAATAAATACTTGTTGAACTGAAGGGATGCGAACATGAAGGGCAGGTATGCCCCTTCTTCTGGTTAAACTCTTTCATGAATTTCTTAAGATTACTTCAGGAGATGCTGATTCAGCTTAGCTGCCAATTTGATTGCAGCCAAGTGCTCTGTGATCTTTAGGGTGGACTTATACCTCACCTGGGGCCCTGCTCTTTGCTGACATGTTTGAAAGTAAAAGCTTCAGCAAATACCAAGTGTTAATAATAGAGTTTGGAAAAGTAGATACATAAGAGGAGCAAAAACAATAATGGAGAAAAATAATACAATTGCCTTGAGTTCACTTCTCTAGTCCCTGAGCTGGACTTTGGAGGGTCTCTAACCTAGGGGAGTACTCACCTACTGGCAGGCCCACTTTGAATTCACGTGAAACACACTCATTGTAAATGCACAAGCATTTTGCCTGAAGTCTCTGGGCAAGGTGTTGACAGGCTCAGCACCAAGGCAACATCCCGATGTTGCATCAGGGAGGGCAACTGCCATGACCCAGCAGAAGCTTCCAGCAGCAAGGCCAGAGCTCACATCCAGTGATGGTATTGAATAAGGTTTGAGAATCACAGCCAGAGGTAACCAAGGAGGAAGTAATCCTCCACTGACCAGGAGAAGACAGAGGAATTACAACCTCCACTGAGCTTTTCTGTGCACTAAACACTATTCCAAGGGCTTTATCCATAGTCACCTACTTAATCCTCACCATAATTCTTGGGTACAATCATTGTCATCTCCATTTTACAGATGAGAAGACTGAGGTAGTGTAAGATCAAGTGAATAGTCCAGGATGACACAGCCAAGAAGAAGCCAAAGTGCCTATCACTGTACTCCGTTTAAAAAAAAAATTTTTAACATTTATTTATTTTTGAGAGACAAAGAGAGACAGAGCATGAGCAAGGGAGGGGCAGAGAGAGAGGGAGACACAGAATGCAAAGCAGCTTCCAGGCTCCAAGATGTCAGCACAGAGCCTGATATGGAGCTCGAACTCACAAACTGCGAGATCATGACCTGAGCCTAAGTCGGACGCTTAACCGACTGAGCCACCCAGGAGTCCCTGTACTCCATTTTTAGTAAGCCAAAGGGACATGCTCAGCTAACAAGAGAAAGGTGGGATTGCCATGAGTTCTCTAACTAAGGACAGTGATTCTCAACTAGGGACAGTTTTGCCCCCAATGGAACATTTGTCAATGTCTGGAGACATTTTCAGTTGTCACAGTCTGGAGGGGTAAGAGGATGAAGTGAAGGAGCTTCGGCATCTAGCTGATAGAGGTCAGAGATGCTGCTAAACATCCTACAGTGCACGGAACAGCCCCATAACAAAGAAGAATCTGGCCCCAATGTCAATAGTGTCAAAGTTGTTAAGCACTACTCTAAAACATCATGATGGGATTCACTCTCCTTTCCAGGGCTGCTGTAGGTGCACACACACACTCACACACACTCTCTCCTATATTAACACACTCACACACTAGAGTTGGAAGAATGGCTTTATGATGAAACCAAGGGCTGATTTCTTCAGCCCCTCACTTCCAGGGAAGGGAGTGTCTGACACTCTGCTGGATCCTGCAAGTTAGAAAAGTGAGAAGAGAGGGGATAGTTCCTGCTGTCCTGGAGCTTTTGTAAAATCTAATTGAAGAGACAAAATTAACCCAGAAAAAACAAGAAACTCTTAAAAATAAAAGGCTAAGCTGTGGACAGCAGCTGTGGAGTCTCAGAGGAGAGAGATCAAGAGAGGCCCCATGAAGGAGGTGAGACTAGAAGGATAGGGAGGCGCAGAGGGAGGGCGAGGGGGAGAAATGGAGTGAGAGCCCCTGAGGAGGTGGGTGGAGAATAAAGGTGGTAAGGGCAGGGAGGAAGGGGGGTAGGCTTGGTGTGATGTGGACATAGTCCCAATGAGGGACAGCTGGACCATGTGAATAAAATCCCAGGGTGACTCTATTTGAGTTTGGGGACAGTGGCCAACTACAGGGGTCCATATGTTTGAGGAAGAGTTCAAGAATACTCCATTCATTGCTGTACTGCTCTCATAGAACCCAGCCTCCTGACAGGAAACGGTTAGGGTTGAGGAGATGAAGGCAAGATGGGGCAACTCAGTCCATCCGAATCTTATGAGACCACCAGATAGTGAAAAGCCACCCATAACCCATCACCTCCCCACCCCTACCACTCATGCATCTACCCACTTATCTACCCACCTGCTCATCCATCCACCCACCCACCCACCCATCCATCCAATTAACAATTACTAATTGAGCACCTGCTCTGTGCCAGAGAAGAGCAAGAGTCATTGTCTTGATATCATGGAGTTTACATTCTAGGGAAGAGCCAAATAATTCAACATGAACCTGCAATGAAATATGATGAAGGTGATGGAAGAGCTATGGTAGCATGAAGCAAAAGGTGCACCCGTGCCCAACCTGTGAAATGGAGACATTAGTACTAATAATGGTGTTGTTTGTTGCCTTGAACAAAAAGAAGAAAGAGAGATTACTACTGAATTGTAAGTTTCCTGAGGGCAGGGACTGTGATTTTATCAAAACCAGCTCAGGACCATCACTTAGCATAATACCCAATTTAGGACCATCACTTAACACAGGCTTACTGAATTTAATTGATATGAATAGGCAATAAAAACAGCTTTCTTCTCCTTCACAGCTCCCAAAACCAAAAATTTATACCTTGGGCAGAATGCCTTAGCTGTGTCTATTGTATTGGTTTACTAAACAGTTACTGAGTACTTTTACCGGGCTCTTACTTAACTCACTTTCATGGACGGGCCGTGATGAAATTGTAATGCAAAACGGCACACGTACAGATTTGCAAGAAGGAAGTTTACAGCGTCCACTGGATTCCTAAGGGGTCCCATGTTACAATAACAATTACTTTCTCTTATGTAGCATGTTCTTGCTAGTGCCTTATAGCTGGATGGACTCAAAGTTGACCCCAAAACAGAGCTCTGCCCTCAGACAATATGCTATCCAGTGGGCGAAGTGACATGTAGTTTGTTACATAACTAAAAGATGAAAACTGAGTACTTCAGTAAAACAGAAGAGGTTCCTCCAGGAATGAAGTGTAAGGAAACTGCCTGAAAGAGTTTGCATTTCAGTGAGACCCTGAAGGTCTCTGCTCCTCCATTTCCTTATCTGTGAAAGGATGATAAAAGTACCCATCTCACAGGGTGGTTAAATGTGGTAGCACAAGTGCCCTGTAAATGTACCATGTTGAAAAAAGGTGAGCAATGTTAGTATTTATGACACTGTGGATAACTCAGATCAACAGTTTAAGTAAGGAAGTCTCATATGCAATTCCATTCTCCCTGCTGCTCATACCAAAAACCTTGGAGTCACTCCTGATTCCTCTCTTTCTCTCATACCTAATTCCAATCTATGAGGAAAATCCCATTTTCTCCACCTACAACACACACATCCAGAATCTAAGCGAATCTCACCTCCTCCACTGCTGCCTCCCTGGTGTGGGCCACCACCATCTCTTGCCTGGGTTATTGTAGTAGTTGCTGGACTGGCCTTCCTGATTCCTCATTTAATTCCCCTCTCTCCATCATAAAGCATCTAGAATAATCTTTTCCAAACAACTCAGAACATTCTGCAATTCTACTGAAACCCCTACAGTGTCCCACCTCCTTCCATTTAGAGTAAAAGCTGAAGTCATTGCAACATGTGCCAGGCACTACTCAATACAACCTCCCGTCAGAGAATTCATTTCCTACTCTTCTGCCTCTTGCTTATTCTCCTCCAGCCACAGGGACCTCCCACACATCAGAGAGGTACCCTCTTCACGACCTTTGCATTGACTGTTGATTCTACCCAGAACATTCTTTCCTGAGACAACTCTCTACTGACACAACTAGTGAGGCAAGCAGCAAATTCCCACTTCCTTGGCAAATCCTATAGGTTCAGCTGGCACTATGTTTGTCCCTCTGCCAAAACCCAACATGCTGATCATGGTGTCTCAGCCCTGGCATTGCCACCACTCAATCCAGTCCAACAAATGACTGCTCAACATCTGTTCTATTCAGAATCTGTGTTGGATCTTGCATCTATGCAAGTCACAGTGTCTACCTGTCTCCTTCTACCATCTTAGTTTAGGCTTGGATTCACGGGATCATGTGTTGTCAGGTAAACTCTAAGTGCCCTGGAGTAATGTCTAGAGAGGGGTCTGGCAAAGTGAGAAATGAAGTCATATCCCCTTCCAACCCCAGCTTCTATGACTGTAGCTTTAAACTAGTGCAGAAGCTGACAGTGTCCTATTGAGGTCACAGGAGATGACTTTCTCCAAAGAGAACTAAAAACCAAGTAAGACTTAAGAGGCTTACAAACTCAGCCTTACTGTGTTTTAACTCACATCAATTAAATGAAGTAGGAAGATGGGAGAAAGTGCCTATTAAAGGGAACATTTGTAGTGTCTCTACCCAGATTCCTCTGGATTTGGATGGTGATGAGCATTATCCTTTCCCATTTGCAGGACATTTGCTACAGAACACAGACTGTGGCACCCATGTGTAATTGACTAAAGACCTGTAAGCTTTAAAAAACAAGCAAACAAACAAAAGTCCAAAGATCCAGAAATTATAATATTATGGTGACTACATTGCCTGCCTCAACATACAACAGCAATATAAGGATGTTGATCTCAGGAAGAAGCAGAGCTTAGTAAACAGTCTGTTAAGGTTCATTCAAATACAAACACTATGATTGGGAACAAGATAGCCACTAACTGATGAAGCTCTCACAAGCCTAGGGATTAGGACCATCTCTTTAGTGGACTCAAAGAGCAGGCACTTCTGAACAATCCCAAATTGCTGATGCTTTAGACAGTGGAAAGCCAGGCACCTAAGAATTGATGCTAGGATGGAATCAGATTTCCAATACATGTTGTTGTTGTTGTTGTTGTTGTTGTTGCACCAGACTAATTTCTAGGGACCAGTCCAAGATATAGTTGGCCTCCATAGCAAAGATGCATGTACTAAGATCCCTCCAAGTGTTTCCTTTGGAATTCTTTCCTCCATTGTTCCTCAGAGGCCTTCTCAGACCCTTCTCTCCAATATTCTTATTCACGGAACAAACTCTTTTCTTACACTGGCACATATAATGTAATTATATGTTTATTGATTTTTCCACAAAGTCCTTTTTTTTTTTTTTTTATCTCTCCCACTAGACTATAAGCTCCAACACTGTAGGAACCATATTGGTCTAATTCTAGTAATTTCCTTGTCTAGCATAGGGCCTGGCACATAAGAAATCCCCAATAAATATTTAAGAAATAATGAAGAATGGGGGCGCCTGGGTGGCGTAGTCGGTTAAGCGTCCGACTTCAGCCAGGTCACGATCTCGCGGTCCGTGAGTTGGAGCCCCGCGTCAGGCTCTGGGCTGATGGCTCGGAGCCTGGAGCCTGTTTCCGATTCTGTGTCTCCCTCTCTCTCTGCCCCTCCCCCGTTCATGCTATGTCTCTCTCTGTCCCAAAAATAAATAAAAAAACGTTGAAAAAAAAATTAAAAAAAAAAAGAAATAATGAAGAATGAATGAGTAAATGACTGAACAAGTTAATGAGTGAAAAATGCTCTCTATCCCTCCTCCTTGATTATTACCTTGGCAAATGTGAGTCCATCTATTCAGATCTCCTCTCTCAGACCTTTGAACAAATAAATATGGATAAAAGATTCAGTAGACACTTGAATTGCAAAGTCATGCAGAGTTGGGGTGGGTGGCATGTTGGGGCCACTATTATGATGTTATCAGAATATCAAAGTTATGAATGAGTGATGGAATTAGAAGGAGTTGGTGAGGAGAGAGAATAGTGCTGATGTGTTAAGAGAAGCTGGGTTGCCACAAGAAGGGGGACAGAGGTTTCCAGGGTGGTCGCAGTTCAGACCCTTCTAGACACCTGCCTCTCATGTTTCCTGGATTTCTTTTTTATTTCCCCTGATCCTTAAAATATACCTACCCCCTCCTCACATACACATAAATACTGCACAACTTTTAATTGAACCAGTCTGAATGGATTTTGTTCCTTTAATAAGAGCCTGTGCCGCACAAGATTCAAGTACCCACTGCCCACTCCAAATCTGTCCATTTTGGCATGGAGCAGCTCTGTCTAGAGTCCTGCACTGCAACAGCATCACAGGCATTCCTGTATGTGGGGGTGGTCTCAGATTCATCCATATTCCCCAATCAAGACATGGAAAAAGACCCTTTTCCTACTTTTGCAGAGCCTAGTATGCTTTGCATTGTGCCCCTCCCACAAACAAAAGATGTGTTAGAGTCCTATGCCCCAGTACATCAATGTGTGATCTTATTTGGATGGAGTCTTTACAAAGGTAATCAAGTGAAAATGAGGTCATTAGGGTGGGCCCTAACCCAATAAGGAGTGGTGTCCTTATTAAAAGGAAAATTTGGAGAAAGACACATACACAGGGAGAACACTGTATGGAGATGGAAGTAGAGATCAGGATGATGCCTCTACAAGGCAAGGAGCACCAAAGATTGCCAGCAAACCACTAGAAGCTAGGGAGGGGCATAGAACAGATCCTCCCAAACAGCCCTTAGAAGGCACTACCAATGCTCCCCAACACTGCCAGCAAGTACTCAACCATAACCAGAGACAGCCTGCATATAGAAGAGGTTTCTAGGCATCACTGAAGCCCCCCGCACCAATTCCCCCCCTCACTCTCTGTCTGAAAAGCCTGACCTGTCCCTAAATGTCATACCACAGACAATGGGTCATCCCTTCTGGACTCAATTGTTATCCATGCCTAGTCCCACAAATTTGTTTGTTGAAGCCTTAATCCCCAGGACCTCAGAATGTAACCATATTTGGGGATAAGTTCTTTAAGTACATGATTAAATAAAAAATGAGGCTGTTAGTGTGAAGTCCTAATCCCATATAACTGGCATCCTTCTAAGAGGAAGAGACACTAGGGGTGAGTGTGCACAGAGATGACTGCGTGAGGACAAAGCCATGAGACGGCAGGTGTCTGTAAGCCAATGCCTCAGGAGAAACCAATCTACCGGCACCTTGGCCTTAGACTTCCAGCCTCCAGAACTGTGAGAAAACAAATTTCTATTTTTTAAGCCACCCAGTCTGTGGTACTTTCTTATGGCTGCCTTAAACAAACTAACATATAATCCCCCAAATCCTTCTTCCCCTTCTTCCTTAGAAATGGCACTAATTTTCAGCGGGGTGCATGGCTGCCTGCATTACAGACTACATTTCCTAGCTTCCCTCCTCAGTCATGTGATTAGGCTTTAGCTAATAGGAAACAAGAGGAAGTGTTAAGTGGGCCCTCAGGTAGGTGTCCTTAAAGAGAAAGGTCATGTCCTTCTGCTTCCCTTCATCCTTCTTTCTGGCTGGAAGGGGGACTTGACAACTGGAGCTTGAGCAACCAGCTCAGTTCAGGAGGCAGCAGCCTCATGCTGAGGAAGCAGCATAGTAGACCATGACCCCCTCTTCATGGACCATTTCTGGGCTTTCTATTTGAGGGAGAAATATACTTCTAGTTTGGGTAAGCCACTGTTTAGAAGCATTCTATCACCCAGTCACACTTATTCTTAACTGATACTGTTATACTCTTTCCTCCTCTCCCTTTTCTGCTCTCCCTTCTCTCCTTCAAGGAGGAAGCTCTCATCACTGAGACTCAGGCAGAGAGGATTAACACAGTAAAGGTGAAAAGGAAATGTTATTATAAGTAGACTCTTGCAGGGTTAACTAATCAGGCAGTTAACAGGTAAAAGGTCACTTACTTCTGTTCTTGTATTCCTACATCCAATCTCCGCCCTTCTCACAATTAATTATATTAAATTCTTACGGGTGGCATGCCTGCTCAAAACTTCCATTGTACACAGAACGAAGTCCAAACTTACAAGGTTGGTGTTCAAAGCCCTTCACAATCTGGCTGCAACCTACCTCTCCAAATTGTTTTGTTTTGTTTTGTTTCCCATTATAAACATCTACTAAAACCAAAGCAGAATATTTATTGTTTGATCCAAATGCCACATACATTCCAACATCTTGCCTTTTTCTATGACGTTCCCCTTCCCAGATTCCATCCTAGTGTGGTGCAAAGGGCCTGTAAAGTCAATTGAATTTAAGGCCACGCCCAAGTGATTCCAAATTATATGAACTCTGGGCCTTGATTTCTTGATGTATAACATGAAGATAATGCCTCACATAAATGTTCTGGAGCCAAAGATATTGCACGAGAATAGGTCTTATAAACCACAAAATATTATACTCTTGGAAGGCATAACTGTCCTGAATCTGACATTACTCTGTGTTTCTCTTGGCTCCAGAGCCATTAGGTAACCCCCTTGACCTTAGCAGCTAACTTTCATTGAGCCAACCACATTACTAATGCTTTTCCTGCATTACCCCATCCAATCCTCACAACAATCCCCCAAGACTGACATTATTCATCATTACCCCCCATTCTATTGATGAGGAAACAGGCCCATATTTGAAATCAGTTCTGACTTCACAGCCACAGCTTCTAACGTTACATATATCTCCCCCAAGGACAGAGTCTGTGCCTTTAATTTACTTCAGAGTCACACTGTTTTGTCCTTGGAAACACCTATCCCGCCTCTGGAACTCTCTGGAATCCTAATGATCACATGTTTCCTTCCTTTCCCAAGGAAGGAAAAATAATCTGACTATAGATCTATATGAAGGGTCAACTGGCTGCCTACCAGACAATAAGATGAGCAAGAAGCCAGTAGTTCTGATGATGAAGGAGCCTCATGTAAAGCCAGCCCCGAGACAAATAGACACCAGCAATCCTTGAGAATTAAGGCAGAAAAAGACTGGCTAATGTTACCAGCAATGTTTGGTTTCCTGACAAGGAAACCAAATAGGAAAGCAAAGCTCAGATTCTCCTTGTGTTTTAGGCCTGGCTGGGACTCTGGAGATATTTCAAGAACCCCCTAATCCTTCATATGTTTCTCTTTTCTTCTTCAAAGCCCCCATACTCATTATCTCAAATGCTCTTCATAAAAGAACACCTTGAAATCAAAAAATATTAATTACTTAACTTGCAATGAGAAAACGAGAGCATAGATCTGTCTGCATATAGTGATGGTGTTGGAACTAGAATCCAGACTCCTTACTGTAGGTTTCTGTTCTTTCTGTTCCATGACTCCAGTCCCCCATTTCATCATAACCTAAACTTTGCCTTTTCCTTCCATCTACCCAGGGTCTAAGAAAGAGGGCTGGAGGTTACCTTCCTTAGTCCAGCATTCATTTGCAGAGAAAAGAGATTCTTTTGATGAGCAGGCACCTACTAAGTGCTCTCTGGCTCCCTAGAGGGTCATAGACCTTCTGGCCCCCCAATGAAATAGAATTTTCACAAGTAGGCATGAAAAATGTCAGCTATACTATCAGATCAAGAAGCCTCTGAGCTTAGGGCCTAACAGAGTTCCCAATCTCTGAGCACATAGGTGGGATTTTCCTCTTCTAGAGAGTGTGGGAACCCCACTCCATCCTGTAACTCTATCCCATCCTGTGATGTCATGTCCTCAACTAAACCTCCATGCAGAGGACAAAGTCTAAGAATAATAATTGATAACATTTAGTGAGGATTGATTTGTACAATTGTCATTCTAGGGACTTTATGTGGATGAATTCGTTTAATCCTACAATAACCCTGGGAAGCAGGTATTATTATTATCCCCATCATACAGACAAGGAAACTGAGGCCTGGAGAGAGTAAGTAACTTGTCTGAGTCACAGGGTTGGGAAGTGTCAGAAGCTGGAATCCAAGAACAAGCAGTCTAGCACCAGAGCCCATGATCCTCACACCTTAACACAGGGCCTTCACAGCAGGAATGCACTGCAGCCCTTGGGATGGAGGCTGAGACTCTTCCATATCACTCAATCTCCCCCATTAACTGCCCTGCTTACCCTAGACCACCAATACTGTCTCTTGTCTGCTGCCCAGGCACCTTCGCCCTTCTGTCCACCCAAACTTCCTCCACACTGGCTGCAGCATGAATCTGCTCATGCCTCTTCCCTGCTCAGAAGCCCTCTTTGGTTCCCCACTGCCAAAGTAGAAAGAATCTCAACTTCTTAGCCTGGCATTTATAGCCTTCCAAAATGTGGCTCCAGCTTACTCTGAGCATAATCATTCCCTTCAGGTGAAAGGCAAACCTCTCTTCTTTCCCAGATATCCCCTCCAGGTCTAGCTTTCATCTCCTACACTACATTGGCCTCTCCACCTACAATGGTCTGCCCTATTTAACAGTCCCCATTTTAACTTGAGAAAAATTTCAGCCTAATACCCCCAGCTAGAGGGGCCAAAGTTAGAGAAGCTTTGAGGTTAAACATGGTCCTTTTGGGGTTTAGTTCAAACTTCCCATTTTACAGATGAAGAAACTGAGCCCCTCAAGGGTATAGATTATTATTTGTTGTCTGGATGGGGACCATTCGTCTTAAAACACTCCATGGTGCCTAGAGCCCATTAAGTGAACAGATAAATGTTGAACTCTCCAGGGCAGTATTTCTCCAACAGTGGCCTTGGGACTACCCATAGTAATAGCACACCACCCCCCCCCCCCCCCCCCGGATTCTCCAACCTCTGACCTATTCAATCCTCATCTCTGAGGGTGGTGTCTGCCATACAGCGGTTTTCAAATTCACACTTGAGTTTGAAAACCACAGTGAGTCTATGGAGGTTGCACCACGGGTGCCACTTAGTAGAATGAGTCCCAGTACCTGCAGCCTCCCTTCCCCCAGCTACCACTTCCGCCCCTGAGCTTGAGGCAGAGGCTTCTGGGAGCTTAGATGGCTGAAGCTGATGAGGCTGGCTTCTTGGATATCCCCAGATAACCTGGCAGAGAAGCCTTTCTCCCCATAGGCTCTCCAGGGCTGAGTGAAGGACTCCACCCTCCAATACCACCCCACAAGCTAGTATAGCCCTCTGGACCTTCTACCAAATCAGGGGTCATCTGACCCAGAAGGAACAGGCAGGAGAAGCAGACAGATGGGTGTCACTGGGCCAGGCAAGGCCGGGCCAGGGGAGGGAACGAGCGCTCCTTTATGAGGCCCACTCTCTACATGGGGCAATGGAGTCCACTCATCGAAACACTGGGAGTCTGGCACACAGAGCCAGGTTGACAGGCACTGGGCTGGACTGCTTCTAAGGGATGCACCAGCACTGGGGAGAGGCAGGGGGCTGCGCGCCGGGCGGGAAAGGGCACGGGCTAGGCGAAGCCCACAGGGCGGGGTGCCCTCCTTCCTCTCCCTCTGCCTCCTCTTCCTCACCCAGCTGGCCCCGCAGCAGGCTGAGGAAGCCACTGTGCCCTCAGACCTTGGGTCAGCGCTCCTGGCCCGCGCCCATGCCGCCGCCTCCCGCAGCATCTTTCTGCGTGCGGTTCTCTGGCCAACTGCCCTTCCCCCAGCTGGGGACCCCGTGCCCGCACCTACCCACGCCGTGCCGCTCCTTGTCAGTTTTGCGCCAGGGGGCCATGGCTGGGCCAGGGGGGCTGCGGGCGCCTCGCGTCGTTCTGTGGGGAAGCAGCCAGGCTAGGCGCTCCGCCGGGCCCCACTTCCTTCCTCTTTTCAAACTCCCTCTCAGGGCCCGCCCTCCTCTCCCCGGGGCGCCCGCTCCTCCTCCCTCCCATTGGGCTGGGGCGCATTAGGAGGCCAGGAGGTCCGCTCCAACCTGCTCTTCGCTAGGCAAGTGGGCAGAAGCCAAGCAGGTACTTGGGGCCCCCCAGGCCACCACCACAAGGTCAGGAAGTTCCCAGACAACTGAGCCTAGTGATTGAACCGAACTCCCTCCCCTGGCTCCGGAGCAGGAGCTTTGGTATCTGATGTGAATTCAAATCCACACTCTTTTGCTTATCAGCACAAGATGGGATATGCCTACTATAATTATAGGATTGTTGTGTGGTTAGAGGAGATAATGTACACAGCAGATGACCCATTATGGTAAATATATACCTACAGAGGAGGTCATTTGTGGTTTTTATCCTGTTGGTGCCACGGACTCATATGAAAATCTGATAAAAGCCCAGAATACTCTCCTGTAAAGCTTGGGATTTACCAACAATGCCAGAAGGTAAGGGTGCTCTGAAAGCCAGCAACAGGGCCCCCAGGAAAAGAGTCCTAGAGGTAAGCTAATGAAGACATTTCTTGGAAAAATCTCACTTTTGCTCTGGGAACAGATTCTATCAAGAAACAAAGAAGTAAGGGAGCCTGGATACCTCAGTCTGTTAGGCCTCTGACTTCAGCTCAGGTCATGATCTTGTGGGTCCCTGAGTTCGAGCCCCCGCAATGGTCTCTGTGCTGACAGCCTGGAGCCTGCTTCAGATTCTGTGCCTCCTTCACTCTCTGCCCCTCCCCCACTTGCACTCTGTGTTTCTCTCAAAAATAAACATTTTTAAAAAGTTTTTTTATTAAAAAAAAAGTTGCTTTGACCCAAATTTTAAAGTCTTCCCAAATTTTCTTTATTCATAACTCTCACTACCCTTTCTGCCTTAAAAAGTCAATTAGATTAGGCAATAATATCACAGCTGACAGGCAGCTATGGCAAAATATTATTTTATATAAAATTATTTCCTTTTTCAGGCACCTGGGTGGCTCAGTCGGTCAAGCATCTGACTGCAGCTTAGATCATATTCTCACCGCTTATGAGTTCGAGCCCCACATTAGGCTCTGTGCTGACAGCTCAGATCCTGGAGCCTGCTTTGAGTTCTGTGTGTGTATCTCTCTCTGCCCCTCCCCTGCTTGTGCTCTCTCTCTCAAAAATAAATAAACATTAAAAATAAAATAAAATAATTTCCCTTTTGGTTTTCTAGCAGCACAGTTTAGGTGGTATGTTTTGTAGTGAGCAGCTGAATCAGTCAGGATTCCACCAGAGAAACAGAACCAGTAGGATAAGTATATAAATATAAAGAAATGTAATGTAATGTAAATATAAAGAAATTGGCTTATGTGAATGTGGGGCTGGTTTGGCACATCTCAAATCCATAGGGCAGGCCATCAGGAAGTGCAGGCTAAAAATTTTCAGGCAGGAGCTGCTGTCCACAGATGGAATTTCTTCTTTTTCAAGGAAAGCTCATTTAAGGCCTCTCAACTGATTGGACCAGGCCTTCTCAGACTATTGAGGACAGTCTCCTTCACTTAAAGTCAACTGATTGTAGATGTTAATTACATCTACAAAAGGCTTCCACAGCAACACCTAGATTGGTGCTTGATTGAATAATAAGGTCTGTAGTCTCACCAAGTTAACTCATAAAACTAATCATCTCAGCAGTATGACAAATCAGACTGTACATCAGAGGTTGGTGGACTTTTTCTGTAAAAGGATCAGATAGTAAATATTTCAGTCTTTGCAGGCCAATAAGCAAAATCGAGGGTATTATGTAAGTACTTATATAACAAGAGGGAAAACAAATTTCCACATTTTTTATTGATAAAATTCTAAATTTGATATTACTAATTGAGTATATTCTTTTGTGAGTAGGTCTAATAATGAGAAAAATAAATTATGGGGGAAGATCACATTTTACTTCATTGGAGTTAAAAATTAGCATTCCCTTTAATCAAAACAGATTGCAAATATTCATGTTAATGCTGATCTGTAATAAAATTTTACAGGTTTCATCTTTGAAAATGTCTTTTCCCACAGGTGGTATGTAGTGAAGCATTAATCTTACCCAGTAAGAGGTCTGATATTTGTCCTCAGCTACTAGGAAGTGATCTTAGGCCCTTGGAATGTCATGGTTTGCTTGGGAAACTTCGATCACACTGAACAGTCTAAAAATGTGATTTAGGGAAGGGGCTGACCATGCCAAAAAGACAAAATGTGATATGGGCCACATGGTATCAGTTGACCTGGAGGTTGATCAACTATTGTGGGCAATCAATCAATCATGCCTATGTGATAGAGCCCTAATTCTACTCTATGTACTTCTTCCCTAGACTATGAAATCTGTATCCTTTCCCAGTAATAAATGGTAAGTGAGCATAATAGCTTTCGGTAAGTTCTGTGAGTCCTTCTAATGAATTATTGACTCCGAAGGTGGTTTGGGAAATACCCCAAACTTGCAACTGGTGTTGAAAGTGAGGGTAATCTTGTGTGGAGCGAGTGCCCTCTAAACTTTGTAGTTGGCTTCGTCTCACAGTTGGTTAAAACTCTCAAAGGAATGAAATATGGCCTTTTGTAGCAACATGGATGGAACTGGAGAGTGTGATGCTAAGTGAAATAAGCCATACAGAGAAAGACAGATACCATATGGTTTCACTCTTATGTGGATCCTGAGAAAC
>NW_026057577.1:93976561-94098908 GCF_023721935.1 Panthera uncia
AGGGTGGGTGATGGGTATTGAGGAGGGCACCTTTTGGGATGAGCACTGGGTGTTGTATGGAAACCAATTTGACAGTAAATTTCATATATTAAAAAAAAAAAAAAAAAAAACCTCTCAAAGGAAGGTACTGACAAATACTGATTATCAATCCATGAGCATAAGATTTTATTAAACATTTTCACTGCTTGGAAGCCATCTATAGAATTTTATTAAATTTTCCTTTTAGCATGTCATTATATTGCAGATTAATCACTTCCAGTTGAAGGTTATATGGAAGCTCCTCAATTGCTCAGATAAATGGATTTTGAAATTTAAAAGTTTCTTTTGTACTTGTATTGAGGTCTGAAAAACATTGTTAGAACTATAGTTTGAGCTGGGAAAATATGTTCACTGAAAATTTGTGTAGTAATGGAAATCTTATTTTTTGTTTTAAGTTTTGACAGCATAGGAAGTTTTTAAAGCAGCTTGACATTACTTGTGATTTCATCAAAATGACTTTACTACTCTGTATATAATCGTTGTTTTGTTTTAAATTTTGGTTGAATCCATTAAGAATCATTATGACATCAGGGGCACCTGGGTGGCTCAGTTGGTTGAATCCGACTTTGGCTCAGGTCATGATCTAGTGGTTTGTGAGTTCGAGCCCCATATCGGGCTCTGTGCTGACAGCTTGGAGCCTGGAGCCTGCTTCAGATTCTGTGTCTCCCTCTCTCTCTGCTCCTCCCCTGCTCATGCTCTGTCTCTCTCTGTCTCAAAAATAAATAAGCATTAAAAAAAATGTTTTTAAAAAGAATCATTATGACATCTGAAGAAACGGCTAATTTCCAAAGCCATCCAGTGTTCAACAGTAGTGATTGAAGACTGTTCTCTTTAAGAAAAATGTCAGTCTCGACCCTGAGCTCAAAGTCACAGGGGACTTATAACTGTTAAGCGATCAGCAGTATGAGTTGGTAAGGCAGGTCAGGATATTCAGCTTCTGTTTTTGACAAAAGTTCACAAAAACAGATAATGGTTAAGTCCAGAAAAGCTAATGAAATTCACCTTTGACACAATTGGTTCAATAACACATGATAGATTCAAATACTTTCTACAAAGTACCTTCTGATGACTATTGTAATAAATTAGCATAGGCTATGTAAATTGTAAATTCATCCAAAAAGCCATTCTGTGCTCCACACATATTTTCACCAAGAGTTGTAACACATCTTAGCAGATTCCACTTCAGTTTGTACTGAATTAGTGTTTCCTCATTTTCTTTGAAAATATTTTTGCCTATAGTTTTTCTACATGGACTATTCATAGAAGCTAATTCATCATTCACTTCAAACTCAGCATGAACTCATCAAATAACACCTGAGCTGTATTGGCAGCAGCTTTTAACTTATCAAGAGCCAAAGAAAATCACTAGGAATCATTTGCCTTGTTTTTAAATTGATTATTGATGTTGCTCCCAATGTCCTCAGCTTTTCAGGCAACCACTGTTATCAGAAGGCTAATGGTCTTAAACTACTTCATTTTCAAAGACACATGTAAGATGTGTCTTTACTGGTGTGATAATAAATGAACCACTTAGAAATGCACATCAGTTGTTCATTTTCATGTTTTATTTTCATGAAGAAATTATGGTATGATGACATTCTGTTTTAAATTTTCCAATTTTTCTGGCCATTGCTCTCTTGTGGTTGAGTGTTGTGATGAATACTTACTCTGTTATAACTGTATTCTTTTAGCACAGTTGTGTCACTGCATAGTAAACACACTGCTTTCCTGTCTAATTCAATAACAAAATAACTCACACTCCACCGTGTCTTAACACCGTGACATTTGGATCCCACTACTCTTCCCTTCTTTTCCTTCTCCTTCTGAAATGATGGCTATTGTACTGGTCATTAAAATAAAATAAAATATTGCTCTACAGAAATACACATGGCACTTGAAACACTGTGGAGTTATAACCACATACTTGAGATTTGTAGGTTGCTGAACACTACTGCAAAGCAATGAGAGCACCATAAATCTTTGTCACAAGTTCTCACCTTTGCCATCATAACATGAAAGCTCCTATTGATGTTAGGTAAATGAGTGGACAAGACTGTGTTCCAATAAAACTTTATTCATTTATGGACAATGAAATTTGCATTTCATATAATTTTCACATCATGAAATATTCTTCTTCTTATTTCTTTGCAACTATTTAAAAATATAAAAACTATTCTTAGTTCATGCTCCATATAAAAACAGCTGGTGAGCCAGAATTTCGCCAATGAACCATAGTTAGTCACCTCTTGCCATACACAATTCTATCATCTTCATAAACCCATATCCAGGTGTTTTAAAAGACACCTATTTTTTCACCTTAGGTTTCTGATATATACACAGACAAGTCCACATCAGCAGTATGATAAAGTACTTGGTGGGGGGATAAGAGTAGGTGCTAATGTCAGAAGGTAAATAAGGTTGAGATCTGAGGAAGACTAAAGCTTGTGACACAACCTAAAGTATGGGTCTTTCTTTCTTTTCTTTCTTTCTCTTTCTCTCTTTCTTTCTTTCTTTTCTTTCTCTTTCTTTCTTTCTTTCTTTCTTTCTTTCTTTCTTTCTTTCTTTCTTTCTTTCTTTTAATGTTAACATATTGAAAGAGTTGAAAAATTGCTTGTAGTCCAGAGAGATGATATTTGGGAAGTTATCTTTTTTTTTTTTTTTTGGGGGGGGGGGAAGTTATCTTGACCAAAGATTAATTAACTTCTTAAAGGAGTGTTTTTTAATACAGAAATCTTTAAACATCATACTGATTAGGATATGGCTTTTGTATTTCTGAAATATAGGCTTTTTATTATAGTTACTGATTATATGGCATCATGAAAAATTTTGGCAAGTGAGACTGATGGTCAAATGTAAAAATCTAACTAAAACCACCTAAAGAATTTACAATTATCTTGATCACATAATTTTATTAAACACGCTCTGGCTATTTATCAAAGCCACAAACCTGGTTATTAGGTGGTGCACTATTCATGACTATAATTTCACAGACTGAGATATGAACAAGGACTTCTCTGCCCAAGACCCTCCTGAAGTCCAGATCCATGTGTCCAACTTCTTCCTGGACTTCCTCTCCCCACCCCACTTTTACATCTCCTTTTCCAAAACCAAGCTCATCATCATAGCCACATCCCGGACCTGTCCCTCTTTTGATGGTTTCTATCCTATGTAACAGGTAAAGTGACCAGACACTACTCCAACAGATATGCTAGAATCCCAACTCTATCAGTCACCTAACTGTGTAGTTTGAAGCAAATTACTTAACTTTTCTAAGGCTGTTTCCTGAAGAAAAAAATTGCTAACATTTATTGAGTACTTACTGCATGCCAGTCCCATATTTAACATTCTACATGCATTACTCCATTTAGTCCACAAAGTAATCCTATGAAGTAGGTACCATTATTATCTCATTTTGCTAATAAGTATTCAGAGACCAGAGGGATGAGACCCCTTTTATAGCCACCAACCACTATGACTCCCTATGAGTAGTATCATTACTTTCTCTTTCGCTCAGGTCAGAAACTTGACTCATCTTAATCTCCCTTTTACTCCATATGATCATATCAAAAACAGCTCTTGGATCTGCCCTCTCCTCCACACTGCTACCTTGTCAAGATTCTCATTTGAAACTTGGACTCAAGCTCCCTGCCTCAAGTCTTGCCTCCTTCCAATCTCTTCATCACGTTACTTCCAGGACACTTTGCCCAAGCAATTGTGGTCTCCTCAAAGTCTTGAACCACACTAGAAAAGATAAACAAAGCAGGCTTGTGGTAATGTGGGAGATTTTACTACCTTTGTAAAATCAAGACATTGCACAGAAAAGTGCCATGCAAAGCTTCAAGTGAAGGTCAAAGAAATCCATCTGGAACTATGTTTAGGCAAATTGTAGAAATGTCTTTCCACAAGGCACAGCAGAAGGGGAAGTTTTTAATGTCTATTTTTCTCAGAATCATAGATTTAGGTCTCTATTTTGCTACATTTCACTAGTATGGCTCTAATGACTATTAAATATTGAAATATTCCCATGTTAAGTTGCTAAAAAGCCACTGTTCCAAGCCCCTGAAGTGGCCTCCTTCTATTCCTTTCCTTGGGAAGTCCTCAGTGGGTACCACTGGGGTCACTGGTGCCTGCCAGCTTGTCCCCTATAGATCACAGGGGTGGGGCCTCTTCCCTGTGTGTCTCCCTAGTTCTCAGCCAGAGTGCATCTGGACCCAGGATAGGGAGGTAGCACTGGAATGTCAATTGGTAAATGCTGGGAGTCTTCTGGCCCATCCACTGGTGTCTTTCATGTGGCTGCCTTTGGGAACTTCAGCCTCCAGGGTATTATTCAATATTTTTACCATCATCTCTTCTTGTGTTACTCATGGCAAATAGCTTCTATGAGCATGTTCTGATCAGTTCAAACAATCTGGAGTGAAAACTTACACTACCCAACTTTCATTTACCAGAGTAAATCCTAGGTCCCTATCAGGACCAGAAAGAAAGACTCTAGGTAAGAAGGATAAGCATACTCAAAAGTAATTAGCTACACTAAAGGAAGCAGCAATTGCAAACATGAAGATTTTATGTGATAAGGAGGCACTCAAATAATTCTGCCACAAGGCAACAGTGAAGTCTCTAGAAGTGAATGTGGGAGTGGGGGTTGGAGATGAGGGAGGATCAGAAGCTTTCCTGCTTAACAGGATCCAGTTTATTTCATTAAATTTAAATAGCCTCAAACCTTACTGCTAATTAACACTCCACAGGCTGCCTGGGAATCTGTCCAAACTGCAAAGCTAAGATGTCAAAGCCCTAGTTAATGTCCCTCAATGCATCCTCCATACCCTTTAGGACACTAGTGAAACTCCTAAGTAGAACATCATCCAGGCCCCTCATGATCAGATTCTAGCTCTCCTTACAGCTTCATTTCCTGCCTCCTCTGCACTGCCCGTTCCTCCACCACCACCTCTCCCTCCCTGTACCACACACACACGCACACAGTCACTCTCCACCACACGACACCATAGAACAGAGGTAGTGTCTTACCACATGTAGTATTTGAAGTGTCCCCACAGTGCCACAGGTTCTCACATCTCTGTATGCTCTTGTCTTTCCCCCAACAATAACACCCCTTCGTCTCTAGGCTAACCTGTTATGAGAAGACTTCCTCAGTAACACCCTCCTCACCTCCCAGCTCCTCCTCCAGCCACAGCCAGACAACCCTCCTGGGCACCCACAGCAGCCCATGCTCACTGCTATCCTTACTCCTTAGCTGCCTATTCTGTCCAGAAGCTCTGGGCAAAGCTGCCAAGGCTCATATTGTGCATACAGGGACATCAATACTCTGTTCCCTGTTCATGTCTGACTGGCACCGACTGGTTGCTCATCTAGAGACAACTACTTTCAAGAGTTCCAGTGCCAACAGCCCAAGTGCCAAATCTGGAGGGTGGCCTATTTGTTGAATAAGCTCATTTGGTTCTCAGTGTTTAATGAAAATTAAATATTACCAAGAACTAACAATCAAGGGATTTCACCTAAACTTCTAGATTTTGAGTTTTTCTCGGAATAAATATAAAAATCTAGCAACTTGGGTTTGCACTTCCACAAAGCCAAAATCATCCAGAGCAAAGTCCCCAGAGCACATTGTCTTACCAACCGTGGTTCTCAGCACCCTCTTTTCCCCCTCCAGTACTGAGGCCAGGTCTCCACCACCATTTGTCATTAGATTTACATTATTGATTTTCTTAATAAAGACAAAAATGATAAACTATTTGAGCTCATATTCTATCAGAAGTGGGAAAACAAGAGAGACTGAGAGGATAGGTTTCAGGAAACATGGGAGAAGGGGTATAGGTTTTGAGATGTGAAGAACAGTTCTAGATGGAGGTCTATGTCCAAAGAGTCCTTAAGTTGCCATAACCCAGTTTACTTCACTCACTTAAGGTGCCTGCTTAGTCCCTATAGACATTTGAGTTATGACTCTTGGTAGGTGTGCTGGAAATGAGGTGATAGCAAACCAATACAATCAGTTTCTCTCATTTCGAAAGTATAAATGTAGGTGTTCCTAAGGAAAGCAAATCGCTAGAGCCAAGAGTATCTCTTGAACAATGTCAATCTTGCAGAAATCAAAACCAGATCAGGTATATGGCTTAACAGGAGACAAGAGATTCCTCATAAACTCTTGTGTTCTGGCAATAAGCCTCCAACAATTTGGGTGTGACTCATCCCCAAGAAGTCCAGTGTACACTTGCACACCATGTTGTAATTGTTGACCTACTTGCCCTCCACCCATCCCTAGAGGTTGAGAGTTCCTTTACTCCACAAAAATCTATTGACAGTCCCTTATGTGAAGTACTATGATAGGCACTGAGGATACACCTTGGTGAACAACACAGACAAAATTCCTGCTCTTACAGATCTCATAGCCTAGCAGGGACGGCAGAAAACCAACAAGTACACCATAAGGTTTAATAAAGAAAATAAAACATAGAAATGATACAAAAAATGTCTTGCGGGTCTGGAAAAGGGAAGAGTCAGGGAAGAACTCCATGATGAAGTAATATTTAAGAAGTGATATTTGGGAAAAGAATATTCTAGGGAGAATTAACTGCAAATATAAAAGTCCTAAAGGGAGAACAAACTTGGAGCATTCAAAAAACCAAAAAAAAAAAAAAAAAAAAAGGGGGGGGGCAGTGTTAAGGGAATGCAGTGACTGTGTGGTAGGAAATGAGTTTGGAAATTAGGTAGGAACCAGAACATGGAGGGCCTTGAAGGCCATGGTAAAAAGTTTGAAGTTTAATCTAACACTGGGAAGGGAGAAAGAGACAAGCAAGCAGCCCTGTACCATCAGGAGCTGGCCTGGCACTCAGTCTATGGTGTTGTTCCCACTGAAGATCAACAATTTCTCAAAAAATTAACATCAGATGATCTATGGCCATGATGGATAAAAAAACAAACAAAACTACTCTGTAATCATGACTAAACACAGAAAAAATATGAACATTGTATAAACCAGAAAATGACCAAACATGTCCCTATTATGGCTAATATGAGTGGCTAATGCTTTTTTTTCTTTTGATCAATTTCAGCTTTAGCCTTATTCTAATCTTCATCCTTCTAGGTGAGATTTATTAATACATCTAATAATAGAATTAACCCTGCTTCCTTCAACACTACCCAAAATCACCAACACAAGCCCAAATCCTATAATAGAGTCCCTTGTAACACCTATGGCTCCCTACAGCATACAGTTACAAGCACTTTAGGTGTGTTGCTGGTGGTATTTTGATAGACAGCATTGCCAAATGTCACTGGAGGATTTTAAGTAGGAGGTGATATAACTTTTTAAAAATCATTTTCATTGTGAAAAATAACAACAAGCCCTCTAGGTAAAGAATAGAAGAACAAGATGAGTGTGAGGCTGTTTAAGCAGTCAGGGAAAAATGATGGTAGGTTGGACCAAAGTGGTGCAACAAAACAGCCAAATTCAAGATATATTTCAGAGATGCTGTCAGTAGAACTTGCCTGTGGAGTGGATGGATATATAAAGTAGGAAACCAAAGTCAGAGATCCAAAATAAAATTAGCTCAAATAAGATAAAAGCCTATCTCTTTTTCATATAAAGTCCTGGTTATGGCATCGCAGCTCTGTGACATCATCAGGGGTACAGTCTCCTTTCTTGCTCTTCCACTATCCTTAAGGTTTACAAACACTAAGTGCAGGATCCAAGATGGCTCATTACTACATTCCCATTCCAGCCAACAGGAAGGGAGACAGGGATAGAAGAGGGCATGACTGAGAAGTATCACTCATCACTTTTGCTCATATTCCTCTGGCCAGGATTTGGTCCTGTGGCCACACCTACTTCAAAGAAGTTTGGAAAATATACACTTTACCTGGGTGGCCATATGTTCAACCAAGTGGTCTGTTTCTATGAGAGAAAACAGTTATTGAAGAAAGACAAATCCTGGTTGGATTTAGTTAAGGAGGGAATATAACATAAAAGGATAGAAGCAGTGAATATAATCAACTCTTTTGAAGAGTTTTATTAGAATGGAGGACAGATAAATGGGGTAGCAGCCGGCTGGAGACCATAAAATCAAGAAGTTTAGAGAGGTGTGGTGACAGTGAATATGATCTTTCAAATCTCCTGTGAAGAACATAATTGCCTATGGTCTAAGGTGCTGTTATGAAATCCTTTCCTCCTCATTCATACCGACGATATGTCCCATGGCCTACTCAAGGCAGTAACTAGGGGTGGCAGAGAGATAAAGGTATGTATGTTCCTGCATGACACAGGACTTCTCTGACCAGCAACTTTGGCCTGAGGACTCAACCTTGGCATTGCTAAAACTTTCTTAGAATTGCAATGCAACCTAAGACCTTCATCTGTCCCTCCTTCCCTCCCTCCCTTCCTTCCTTCCTTCCCTCCTTCCTTCCTTCCTTCCTTCCTTTCCTCCCTCCCTCCCTCCTTTCCCTCTCCTTCACAGAGCTCAAATCTGCATCATGATCTGATCAGCTCTCCCAATCTTCTTCCCATTTTCCCTCACTAGTGTCTGAGAGAAATGTCTCAATACATTGTTTACACATCTATTTCTGTCTTGGAATCTGCTTCTTGGAAGACCTGAACTGATGCAAGACTTGATTTCAGAGCATGTTTGTAGCCTGATGAGAATGATCCAGGCATGAGGGGGAAAAGGGAACATGGTTAAGAGAGAGGGAATCCTTACAGGTGACCAATCCTTGAGTATATGAGATGGGATGGGATGCATGTCTTTAGATGGGGGTATCCAGAGTCATTCATTCTAAAAGGAAGGAAGGCAGAAGACATGGTGAAGATCCAGACTTATAAGTAAAGGTGATAGAAGGAAACAACAGTTGTTCTTTTCAGAGAGGTAGTTGTTTCAGCATACAATAAGAGGTGGGTGAAAGCTGGATTCTAGAGCCAGCCTAACTAGGTTCAAAGGAAAACTCATTCCATTACCAGCTGTGTTACTTAGTCCCTCAGTTTCCTCATCTTTAAAATAGAGATGTTTTGCAGCATCAACTTCAGAGAGTTGAGAGGACTAAATGAGTTAATACTTGCAAGCATGTGGAACATTCATATTTAGCATATAAACATGCAACGAATGTTAACTATTTTCTCAGTAAAGTATGAAGTCATCAGCTGAAATTAAGGAAGGAAAGAAGGTACAGAAAGAGAAGTGAAAGTCATCTTGGAGAATCAGAAAATGAGTGCCCGCTGGTCAAAAGGTTGAAGTGAGAGAGTCAAGATGATTGGATTTCTTCTGCCACATTCATCTATTTAGGCACAGATAAGCTTGTGATTCTCTACTCTGGCTGCTATTAGAATCACCTGGAGAGCTTTTAAAACTTACTAATGTCTCAGGTCCTCCTCTATCCCCCAGATTCTGATTAAACTGGTCTGAGATGAGAGTTCAATAGACTTTCAAAAATTCTAACGTGTCACCAGAGCAGAGAAGCACTGGAGTAAGGGGAAGAGCTCACTCAGTTATACTAAGTTGGGTTTAACTGAAGTTTGGAGGTCTTTCCAGGGGAATTCAGAGGAGAGATCAAGGGAGGGGTTAATTATGGATACTAGAATATAAGTTAGCTAAGGAAAAAAATGAAGACTTTCATGATGGACAGTAGAATAATGGTAGAGTGAAGGGTTTGGTGTTTCCACTGGAGTAGAATTGTTGACATGGGAAGGACTTTGAGAGCAGAAATATCTCACGATCATATATATCTTTATCCCAAGTGCCAAATACATAGTAAGCCCTCAAATGTTTTAACACAACACAATTCAAGTAATTGAAGTATACCATGAGAATTATTCTTTTATTTTTTAAGTTCATTTATTTTTGAGAGAGAGTGAGAGACAGCGAGCAAGCAAGCATGAGCAAGGGAGGGAGACAGTCCCACTGACAGTGCAGAGCCCAACGCAGGGCTCAATCTCACGAACCATGAGATAGTGACATGAGCTGAAATCAAGAGTCGGACGCTTAACCAACTGAGCCACCCAGGTACACCCCAAGAATTATTCTTGTTCTGGTGACTTTTTCAAAGTCCACCCTAAGAAGTTATTATTTGAATCTAGTTGACCTAAAGTGGTTTTATTCTAAAAGGAGCTTAGTTACAGAGAACAGAATCTACTATGACTAATTTAAGCAGGAAGTCATGTATTATAGAGTATTAAGTGGGTCACAGAATTGATGAGGGGGCTGAAGCAACAGAGACAGGATTTCCAGAAATAACTAATTACCAAAGCTACACTATGGAACTGGATTTAGTAATTGTTACAACTGCCATGGTTGATATCCTCCTTCCGTAGTAAATAAGCAAGACAAAGATAAAAAAAAAAAAGCCATCAAATAAGTGTGGTGCCAAATATACACCAATACAATCTTAAGCCTTTTTGCATGTTGCTACTTAGGTAAAATAGAAAAGTGTTAATAAATGCTGAAAATTATGTTTTACTGTACAAGGTGTCCACAAAGTCAAGAAACAGGAAAGAAACTTATTTTTAAAGAGTTATTGATTACTTTGTCAAATAATATGCTCAATATATTTTTCTTCATCATTTTGATACCTTTTCAGGTGAAAGACCTCTAAGTATAAGACAAGGGTTCAACTGTTAATCCTAAAAAAATGTATAATAAACATGATTTTCCCTGTTATACTTTTTTTTTCAGGTTAGCAATTAGACCTATTGCTTTATAGTATTTTGTATGAAAACTTATGGAACAATATTACTTAAAAATGTAAAGTAATATATAGTTTAAACACAAGTTTATCTTATGTTTCCCAACTTTGTGGACAGCTTGCACAGTTAAAACAGCTGAAGCCAACTTTCTTCTCTTCACTTCTAAGGCATAGCTCCAAAATGAAGTTTGTTTTCTTTCTTTTTCCCTGTCTTCCCTTTTTTTCTTTTTCCTTCCTTCCTTCCTCCCTTCCTCCCTCTTCCTTCCTCTTCCTTCCTCTCCCTTCCCTTCCCTTCCTCTTCCTTCCCTTCCCTTCCCTTTTTTCTTTCCAGAAAGAAAGTTTTACAACCAGAATCTAGAGGAAAGATAAATAACAGATTATTCAGGGTAAATAATCCATTGTAACCAGAGAGGAAAAACATTGTTTCAAAGGGCCATCCCTTCACAGTTAGGATACAGAAAAAAGTAATTGATATGCAAGGCCAGTATCAATTTCACAAGCCCCAATGTTCCTAATAGGTCAAATTAAGTTAAAAACGTTTCAGGTTTTCTCATCTATATCTTATGTCTCACAAACTTCTTGTATATTTTATTTTAGTTAGCTGTATATTACTGTCTTAAAAATAACATGTAAATTTTAATATCCTATCTGGAAACAGAATAAAACATTTACAAAGATTTTTAAAAATTTATTTATTTTAGGTGGAGATGGGGATTGAAATTTATTTTTTCTTCATACATTATACAAATTGACCCAGAATTATTCTTCAAAAAGGCCATCCTTTTCCCATGTGTCAATTTTTTTTGGTCACAAATTAGGGAAGCAATCTCACAAACAAGTGATCATGACCTGAGCTGAAACCAAGAGTCAGATACCTAACCAACTGAGCTACCCAGATGGCCCTCCCCAGTCATCTTTTGTTGTAATGATTATTCTTTGGAGACTCAAGAAGGGTCCATGGGTACAAAAATTCTTAAACCTTACCATGTTTAAACTGTTTTCCTAGAGCCTTGATGTCTGAAAAATAGCTTTAATACAAGTAAAATCCTTTCTCTCCTTAAGGTGTTTTGTTTTGTTTTGTTTTAAAGGCTGAATCATTAATGCCTTTCTCTGAATGTTGTTTTAGAGAAGTCTGATGTCTGACTAATTCTCTTGCCTCTGTAAGTTATTTTTTTTCCTGGAGTTTATGAGATTTTTCTTTCTTTCTTTAAAAAATCTAATAGTTTTGGGGCGCCTGGGTGGCTCAGTCGGTTAAGCATCCGACTTCCGCTCAGGTCATGATCTCACAGTCGGTGAGTTCGAGCCCCATGTTGGGCTCTGTGCTGACAGCTCAGAGCCTGGAGCCTGCTTCAGATTGTGTCTCCTTCTCTCTGACCCTCCCCCATCCATGCTCTGTCTCTCTCTGTCTCAAAAATAAATAAACATTTAAAAAATTTTTTAAAAATCTAATAGTTTTGAGTGTTCTAGATCAGTTTTCCCTGTTTGGAGTGCTGTGTTATCATTTGCTTCTCCTTCATAGAGCTTTTGGGGCAGGAAGCAGGGGGTTCAACAGTTCATAATGTGGTCTTGTTTTCTGTTTCCTTCATATAATTGGTTTGCATGGTTTTAGTCTGTTTTTGCCTATTTATGTCATGGAAATTCAGTGACTTTTGCAAGGGTCCTAGTCAGAGAGCGCCCCCTCCTGTCAGTGCAGAGAAGTATGGTCTTTAATTAACTTTGGGGGCTTTGGGAGAGTTCTGAGTCCTTTGATGTTATGGTTCTTTTATCTTATAAGATCTCACATTTTCCCTTTTACTTCTTTTCCTTTTGCTTCCCAACCTACAAAGAAATTCTCAGTAAGAAATTACTGGTTTCGGGGCGCCTGGGTGGCGCAGTCGGTTAAGCGTCCGACTTCAGCCAGGTCACGATCTCGCGGTCTGTGAGTTCGAGCCCGGAGTCAGGCTCTGGGCTGATGGCTCAGAGCCTGGAGCCTGTTTCCGATTCTGTGTCTCCCTCTCTCTCTGCCCCTCCCCCGTTCATGCTCTGTCTCTCTCTGTCCCAAAAATAAATAAAAAAAAAACGTTGAAAAAAAAAAAAAAAGAAATTACTGGTTTCAATTTTTGAAATTAATAAAGTTGTTGTTTTGTGTGTGTTTTAAGTTTGCATAAAAATAGAGTAGAAAATACAGAGTTACCCTTAATTTAGCATGCATCTAGAAGCTGACTGTGTTCCTCTCCAGAGAACAGTTAAGTCTGTGGCTACCTTCCCTGCCCTCTCCCTCTAGCTCACCCTGTCACCAGTATCTCCCTGGAAGAAGCTTGTACACATGTCTATCTTTTGCAGTTGCCACACAAGAGCTGGGCCCCTGGAATGTCTGGCTCTGATAGCCAAAGAAGCTTGTATTCATGAGTCCCACAGGATTGCAGCAAACAAACAGTGTCAACAGGCACAGGAGTACTCACCTGTGGCTATACACTTGGTTCCAGGGCAGAGGGAGCAGGCAAAAAAGCCCGTCTTCTAGTTTCTCCATGGAAGGGACCTAACTACATGTTTCCTCAGCTGCAGCCTGAGGGTCTAGGTGCTGGTGGCAATCCTCTCCTTTGGGACACTGACAGGTCTTGGCAAACCCTCAATTACTAGGAGCCGCAAGAAAAAAGAAGGTAGCTTGGACAATTACAAAGGATTGAGAGACAACCAAGAGCCCAAGCTGCCTTAATCAGTAAGGTTAATCTCTTATGTGAGACCACAAAGTCAAGACTAGAAATGGTGGCTATTTTATCTAATGCACAGAAACCAACACAGAGTTGAGAAGTATGTTCTGAACAAACAAACATAGCTTAATGAAACAGATAAGTGACTTGCCTGATAAAGAATTCAAAACAACAGTCATAAAGATGCTCACCAAAGTCAGGAGAACAATGCATGAATAAGTGAAAATTTCAACGGAAGATAGAAAATATAAGAAAATACCAAATAGAAGTGACAGAATTGAAGAATACAACAACTGAAATTAAAAATTCAATAGAGAGGTTCAACAGTAGACTAGATCAAGTGAAAGAAATGATCACCAAACTCAAAGACAGGGCTGTGAAATTCATCCAATTAGAGGAGCAAAAAGAAAAAAAAAAGAATGAAAAAGAGTGAGGATAGATTAAGAAACTTATGGGAAACCATTAAATAGACCAATATTCACTTTATAGAGGTCCCAGAAAGAGAAGATTGAGAGAAAGGGGCAGAAAGCTTATTCAAAGAAATAATGCATGAAAACTTCTTCAATAAGGGGAAAGAAACAGACATTCAGATCCAGGAAGTACAGAGAATTCCAAAATTATAAATGCATGGAGGCCCACACCAACACACAACATAATTAAATTGCATAAAGTTAAAGACAAGGAGAGAATCTTAAAAACTGCCAGAGAAAAATAACTTGTTACATACAAAAGAAACCTCTGAAGACTATCCCCAGATTTTTCAGCAGACTTTGCAAATCACAATGGGGTAGCATGATATATTGAAAGGGCTGAAAAAAAGAAAAAAATGTCAATTAAGGATACACTCCACTACCTGGCTAAGTTGTCCTTCAGAATCGGTGTCCTTCAGGGCACCTGGGTGGCTCAGTCAGTTGAGCATCCAACTTTGGCTCAGGTCATGATCTCACAGCTTGTGAGTTTGAGCCCCTCAACAGGCTCTGCTGTCAGCATGGAGCCCACTTTGGATCATCTGTCTCCTTCTCTCTCTCCCATCCCCTATTCGCTTTCTATCTCTCTCTCAAAAATAATTAAAAATAAAAAAAATCAAATCCAGAATTGAAGAAAGATAAAGAAGTTTCAATACAAGAAAAAGCTAAAGGAGTTCATCATCACTAGACTAACCTTACAAGAAATGTTAAAGAGAGTTCTTCAAGCTCAACCCAAAGGATGCTAATTAGTAATAGGAAAATATATGTAGGTATAAATATCACTGGTAAAGGTAAATACATAACTTAATTCAGAATATTCTAATGTTGTAATGGTGATGGGTAAATCACTTGTAACTCTACTATCAAGGTTAAAAGACAAAGTTATATATTTAAAAACACCATAAAACTACAATAATTTGTTAATGGATATACATGTTAAAAATGTAAGTTGTGATTTCAAATACATAAAATGCAGAGAGGGAGAGAATAAAAATGTAGAGCATTAGTATGCATTAAAAGTTAAGTTGCTATCAACTTAAAATAGACTGTTATGTTACATGTAAGCCTTATGGTAATAACAAAACAAAAGTCTATAGTAACACAGAAAAGATAAAGAGAAAGGAATCTAAGCATATCACTACAGAAAATCATCAAATCATAAAGAAAGAAATCAGGAGAGGAACAAAAGACCAAAGGAATTAATCACAGCCAGAAAACAAAATGGCAAGAATAAGTCTAAACCTATCAATACTTATTCTAAATGTAAATGGACTAACTTATCCAATCAAAAGACATGAAATAATTAAAAAAAAAAAAGCAACACCCTTATATGCTGCCACAAGAGACTCACTTCATCTTTAAGACCACACATAGTGTGAAGGGATGTAAAAAAAAAAAAAAATAAAAAAAAAAAAAGTCCAAGCAAATGGAAACCAAAAGAAAGCAGAGATAGCTATACTTATATCTGACAAAATAGACTTTTAGCCAAAGACTGAAGAAAGAGACATTGAAGGTCATTATATAACGTCAGTCCAACAAGAAGATAAAACATTTGTAAATATTACACACTCAACATAAGAGAACCTAGATACTGAAAGCAAATATTAACAGACTTAAAGGGAGAAATAGACAGAAATACAATAACAGTAAAAAGTTTCATTATCCCACTTCAACAATGGTTAGATCATCCAGACAGAAAATACATATAAGACCAGAGAGATTTAACAGACATTTAAAGAATATTCTATAAAACAGTAAAGAGTACACATCCTTCTGAAGTACACATGGAATATTCTCCAGAAAGATTATATGTTTTATCACAAAACAAGTCAGAATAGTTTCCAACCACAATGATATGGGATAAAAAAAATCAGTTTACAAAAAGAAAACTAGAAAATTCATAAATATATGGAGATTAAACTATGTGTTACTGAAAAACCAAAGAGTCCAGGAAAAAATCAAGAGAGACATAAAAAAAAAATCTGGAAACAAATGAAAATGTAAATACAACATACAAAACTTATGGGATTCAGCAAAATTAGTTCTAAGAGGGAATTTCATAGCAATAAATGCCTGCATTAAGAAAAAAGAAAGATCATAGATAACAACCTAAATTTACACCTCAAGGAGCTAGAGAAAGAAGAACAAACTAAAGCTAAAGTTAGTAGAAGGTTGAAATGTAGAAATGACAAAGATCATAGTAGAAATGAATAATATAGAAACTAAAAAAAAATCAATAAAACTAAAAGTTGTTTTTTTAAAAAGATAAAGTCGACAAACCTTTAGCTACTCTTACCAAGAAAAAAAGAAAAAGAGGATTCAAGTAAATAAAACTAGAAATGAAAAAGAAGACATTATACTTAACACCAGAGAAATATAAATTATCATAAGAAAATACTATGAAAAATATATACCAACAAATTGGAAAACCTAGATGCAATGAACAAATTTCTGAAACATACAACCTACCAAGACTGATCATAAAAAAACATAAGATCTGAACAGACCAATTACTAGGAAGGAGATAGAATCAGCAATCAAAACGCTCCCAACAGAGAGAAGTCTAAGACTAGATGGTTTCACTGCTGCATTCTACCAAAAATTTAAAAAAGAATTAATAGCAATGCCTCTCAAACTCTTGCAACATATAGGAGAGGAGGAAATACATCTAAACTCCTTTTACAAAGCCAGCATTACCTTGATACCAGAATCAGACCAGGTCACTATAAGAAAAGAAATTATAAGTAAATATCCTGGATAAACATAAATGCACAAATCCTCAATAAAATACTAGGAAACTAAATTCAGCAGTGCATTAGAAGGATCATTATACCAGGTTTCTAATGGGACTTATTGCAGAGATGCAAGGATGACTTGAAATCTGCAAAACAGTCATTGTGATACACCACACTAACAAAAAGAAGGATAAAAATCATATGATTATCTCAACAATGCAAAAAATGCACTTGACAAAATTCAACATCCATTCATGATAAAAACTCTCAACAGATGTAGAGAACATATCTTAACATAATAAAGACCATATATGACAAGCCCACAGCTGACATCATACTGAACAGTGAAAGGCTGAAAGCTTTTCCTATAAGATCAGGAATAAGACAAAGATGCCCACTCTCACTACTTTTACTCAACATAGTACTGGAAGTCCTAGCCAGAGCAATTAGGCAAGAGAATAAAAATAAAAGGTATCCAAATTGGAAAGAAAGAAATAAAATTGTCTCTATATGCAGACATGATATATAGAAAAAGTTAAGTACTCCGCTAAAATTTTGTTAAAACTAATCAACAAATTCAGCAAAGTTGCAGGATACAAAATCAACATGCAAAAATCTGTTGATTTTAATGATTTAATGAACTACCAGAAAAATAAATTAAGAAAACACCTCCATTTATAATAGCATCAAAAAGAATAAAATGTGTAGGAATAAATTTAACCAAGGAGTGAAACAACCGCACATGAAAACTGTAAGACACTGATGAAAGAAATTGAGGAAGACACAAATAAATAGAAATTCCACACTCATGGAGTGGAGGAATTGATGTTGTTAAAAATGTCCACACTACCCAAAGCAAGGTACAGATTCAACACAATCCCTATCAACATTCCAATGGCATTTTTCATAGAAATAAAACAAACAAAATTTGTAAGGAAGCACAACAGAACCCAAATACCAAAACAGTCATAAGAAAGAAGAACAAAACCTGAGGCATCATGCTCCCTGATTGCAAACTGCACTATAAAGCTATAGTAAAGAAACCAGTAAGGTACTGACATAAAAACAGACACACAGATCAATAGAAGAAAGTAGAGAAGCCAGAAGTAAACCCATACATACATGGTCAATTAGTTTAGAGAAAAAGGGCCAAGAATATACAATGGGGAAAGGACTGTCTCCTCATAATGATACTGGGAAAACTGGAAAGCTACATGCAAAAGAATGAAACTGGAACTCTATCTTACACCACACACAAAAAATCAACTCAAAATGGAATAAAGGCTTAAACCTAAGATATGAAATCATAAAACTCCTGGAAGAAAGTATAGGGGGTAAGCTACCTCACACCAGTCTTGGAAATGAATTTTTTATATATAACACCAAAAGCAAAAGGCAACAAATGAAAAAAATCAACAAGTGGGACATCAAACTAAAAATCTTCTGCACAGAAGAAACCAGCAACAAAATAAAAAGGCAACTAGTGGAATGGGAGAAATTATTGCAAAATATGTATCTGTTAAGGGGTTACTATCCAAAATATATAAAGAACCCAAAAATTCAATACAAAAAAATTAAAAATGGGTAGACGATCTGAATAGATATTTTTCCAAAGAAAACATACAAATGGTCATCAGCTACATGAAAAAATATTCAACATGACTAATCATCAGGGAAATGCAAATCAAAACCACAATGAAATACCACCTCACACCTGTTAGAATGGCCATAATCAAAAAGACAAGAAGTAACAAGTGTTGGCAAGGATGTGGAGAAAAGGCAACCCCTGTGTATTGTTGGCAGAAATGTAAATTGGTACAGCTACTATGGAAAACAATATTAAAATTCCTCAAAAAATTAAAAATACAACTACCATTTGATCCAGCAATTCTATTGCTGGGTATATATTCAAAGAAAATGAAAACAGTATAACAGATATATCTGCACTCATATGTTCACTGCAGCATTACTCATAATAGTTAAGATATGAAAACAACTTAAATGCTCCTCAATGAATGAAACGATAAAGATGTAACATGTGTGTATATGTATATGTGTATGTATATGTATACATATATATACATGTATACATATATATGTATATACACACACAATGAAATATTGGAATGGAAGACAAATACTACATGTTATCACTTATATGTAGAATCTAAAAAAAAAAAAAAAAGGCAAACCCATAGAAACAGAGAGTAGAAAAATGGTAGCCAGGGGCCTAGGGGTGGGGAGTTATGGGGATTAGGGAGAGGTTGCTAAAAAACACAAACTTTCATTTGTAAGGTGAATAAGGTCTGAGGGTCTAATATATAACATGATGACTGTAATTGATAACACTGTTATCAAATTATTGAAATTTTCTAAGAGAACAGAACTTAACTGTTCATGTATGTATGTATATATGTATGTGATGTGATAGATGTGTTAATTATCTAGACAGGAGGAATCCTTTCATAATGTATACATACATCAGCTCATCACAATGTACACTTTAAATATCATACAACTTTGTCAATTATACCTCAGTAAAGCTGAAAAAGACTGACTTCTTTCTGTTAGCAATATGCATTTAAGTGTCTTCCATATATTTTTGTGACAATAGCTTATTTCCTTTTATCGGCCAATAATACTCCATTGTTTAGATGTACCCAGTTTGTTTTATCCATTCACCTATTGAAGGAAATTTTGGTTGCTTCCAAGTTCAGGTATATGAATAAAGTTACTATAAATATTTATAAGTCAGATTTAAGTGGATATAGGTTCTCAATTCATTTGACTAAGTAACAAGGAGTGCGATCACTGGATTCCATGGTAAGAGGATACCTAGATTTGAAAGAAACTGCCAAAAAGTCTTCCAAAGTAACTGTACAATTTTGCATTTCTATGAGCAAAAAATGAGAGCTCCTGTTGCTCCATATCCTTACCAGTATTTGCTCTTTTCATTGTTCTGGATTTTAGCTATTCAAATAGGAGTATCATAGTACCTCATTGTTTTAATTTCTAATCTTGTAATGACATATGATGTTAAGCATCTTTGCATATACTTATTCATTATCTGTATATTTTCTTTGATGAGATATCCATTCAAATATTGGGAACATTTTTTAAAAGATATTTTTAAGTAATTTCTATACCCAATATGGGGCTCAAATCCACAACCCTGAGATCAAGGCTCTCATGTGCTACCTACTGAGTCAACCAGGAGCCCCTCTTGTGTTTGTTTTCTTACTGTTGAGTTTTAAGAGCTCTTTATATATTTGGGTACAAAACCTTTAACAGATATGTTGTTTGCAAATATTTTTTCCCACTCTGGCTTTTCATTCTCTTAAAATGAGTCTTGCAGAGCATAAGTGTTTAATTTTAATGAAGGGCATTTTTATTTTCATGGATCATGAATCATGCTTTTGGTGTTGCATCTAAAATGTCATCACCAAACTCAAGGCCACCTAGAATTTCTCCTGTTACCTTCTAGAAGTTTTTATAGCTTTGCACTTTACATTTAGATCTATGATCCATTGTTATGGAGTTATTTTCTTGAAATATGTAAGGTCTATGTTTAGGTTTATTATTATTGTTGTACATATGGATGTCCACAGAAGTCCCAGTATCATTTGTTGAAAAGACAATTCTTTCTCCATTGAATTGTCTTTGTTTCTTTGCCAAAGATCAGTTGACTTTATTTCTGTTTATCTATTTCTGGGCTTTCTATTCTGTTCCATTGATCAGTTTTGTCTACTCTTTCCTCAGTAGCACATTGTTTTGATTATTATGCCTATATATTAGGTCCTGAAGTTCAGTAGTATCAGCCATCCAACTTTGTTCTTTTCTTCAATACTGTGCTATTCTTGGTCTTCTGCATTTTCACATAAACCTTATAATCAGTTTATCAATATTCACAAGATAACTTGCTGGGGTCTTGATGTAGGTTACATTAAATCTATGTATCAAGTTGGAAAGAACCAACATCTTAATAATACTGAATTTTCCTACCAAAAAAATATGAACTATCTATTTATTTATATCTTCTATGATTTCTTTCATCCAACTTTTATAGTTTTCCTCATATATATCTTACACATATTTTGCTAATGACCATGCATTTCATTTTGGGGAGTGATAATGTAAATGGAATTATATTTAAATTTTAAATTCCAATTCCTTATTGCTGGTATGTAAGAAAGCAACTGACTTTCATACATTAACTTTTATCCCACAATCTTGTTGTGATCATTTATTAGTTCCAACAGGGTTTTTGTTGTTGTTGATTATTTGGGATTTTCTAAATATGCAATAATGTCATCTGTGAACAAAGTTTTATTTCTTCCTTCCAAAGCTGTACACCTTTTATTCCCTTTTGTCTTATGGCATTAGCTAGAACTTCTAGAACATGTGGAATAGGATGGTGTGAGGGGACATTTTCCATTATTCTTCATTTTTGGGAGAAAGCATCTAGTTTCTCACCATTAAGCGTGATGTTAGCTATAGCGTTTTTGCAGATCTTCTTTATCAAGTTTTACTCTGTTGCTAGTTTGCTGAGAGTTTTTATCATGAATAGGTTTTGGATTTGTCAAATAGTTTTTCTGCATCTATTGATATGATCATAAGATTTTTCTTCTTTAGTCTATTGATGTGACAGGTTAGTTGATTTGTAAATGTTGAACCATCCTCACATAGCTGGAATAAATACCATTGGGCATGGCATATAATTATGCGATATAATTATGTACATTACTAGATTCAGTTTGCTCATACTTTTTTGAGAATGTTTGCATTTACGTTCATAAGAAATATTGGTCTGTTCATTTTTTATAATGTCTTTGTCTGGTTTTGGTATTGGTGGTAATTGGTGGTATTGGTATTGGCTTCATAGAATCAGGAGGTAATCAATCCCTCTGCTTCTTTTGTGGAAGAGATTGAAGAGAGTTAGTATAATTTTTTCCTTAAATATTTGGTATTCACCAGTACCACCACCTGAGTATACTTCTTTCTGTTTTTCAATATTATTTACTACTGATTCATTTTCTTTAATAGATTTAGGCCTATTTGAATTATGCATTTCTCCTCATGTGGGTTTTGGTAAATCATGTCTTTCAGGGAACTGATCCATTTCACCTAGTTATCAATTTGTGGGCATAGAGTTGTTATAATATCCCTTTACTATCTTTTTAATGTCCATGGGATTGGTAGTGATGACTACTCTTTCATTTCTAATTTTTTTTTTCTTAGTCTGGCTATAGGTTTATCAATTTTATGTATCTTTCCAAAGAACTACCTTTTGCTTTCACTAATTTTCTGTATTAGTGTCCTGTTTTAAATTTTATTGACTTTAGCTTTTATTATTTTTCTTCTGCTTACCTTGCATTTAATTTTTTTCTAGTTTCCTAAGGTTGAAGCTTAGATTATTTAGATCTTTCTTCTGTTCTAACATACACATTCTCTGTGACATATTTCCCTCCTTTACCACTGTTTTTGCTATATCCAATAATTTTGATAAATTGTTTTCATTTTCACTTAATTTTTTTTTAACATTTTTGAGAGATAGAGTACGAACAGGGAGGAGCAGAGAGAGGGAGACACAGGATCCGAAGCAGGCTCCAGACTCTGAGCTGTCAACACAGAGCCCGACACGGGGCTTGAACCCACTGACTGAGAGATCATGACCTGAGCTGAAGTTGGACGCTTAACTGACTGAGCCACCCAGGTGCCCTCATTTTCACTTAACTCAAAAAATTTTTAAGTTTTTCTTGAGACCTCTTCTTTGACCTACTTGTTATTTAGAAGTGTGTTGAATAATCTCCAAATATTTGGGAATTTGTTCAGCTATCTTTCTGTTACGGATTTTTAGTTAAATTCCATTGTAGTCTGAAGGTATACTTTGTAGGATTTCTATTTGTTTATATATGTGAAAGCATGTTTTATAGCCTAAAATGTGATCTATCTTGGTGACTGTTCCATGTAAGCTTTAAAAGAATGTATTCTGCTGTTGTTCTATAAATGTCAATTACATTCAGTTCATTAAAGGTGCTGTTCAGTTCAAGATGTAATGATGGATTTCTGTTTCTCCTTGCAGTTCTATCAGTTTTTGCTTCATATATTTGACACTTATTAGATGCACATACATTAAAGATTGTCATATCTTCTTGGAAAACTGACCCATTCAGCATTATGTAAAGACTGTCTATTCCTGATAATTGTTCTTAAAGTCTGCTTTGTCTGAAATTAATATAGCTATTCTAGCTTTTTTTTGATTAGTGTCAATATATCTTTCTCCATCCCTTTAGTTTTGATCTGTCTTTAAAGTGGGTTTATTCTAAATAATATACAGTTGGTCTTGTTTTATTTTTATGTACTCTGACAGGCTGTCTTTTAATTGGTGTATTTAGACCATTAACATTTAAAATGATAGTTGAATATCCACCATATTTGTAAATGTCTTCTATTCATCACCCTTGTTCCACTTTTTTGTCTTTGTCTTCCACTTTTTCTACCTTTTATAGTTTTAATTAAGCATTTTATGATTCTATTTTATTTCCTCTTAGCTTATCAATTACAATTCTAAAAAACATTAGTGGTTGACCTAAAATTTACAATATACATGTGCAACTAATCTAATTCCATTTTCAAATAATAATATACCACTTCATAGGTAATGCAGATAGATACCTTATGAAAGAGCATTCTCAATTCCTCCCTCCCATTTCTTAGTTCATTGTTGTCACTCATTTTACTTGGCTATAAGCTCTAATCACCCAATTCATTGTTGCCTCACTGTTTTCTATTAGAGCAATTAAAAATAAGAAAAATAAAAAATTTGGGGGCGCCTGGGTGGCTCAGTTGGTTAAGCGTCTGACTGGCTCAGGTCATGATCTCTGGTTCATGAGTTTGAGCCTCGCGTCGGGCTCTGTGCTGATGGCTTGGAGACTGGAGCCTGCTTTGAATTCTCTCACTCTCTCTCTACCCTCCCCCACTCATGCTCTCTCTCTCTCTCCTTCAAAAATTAAAATTAAAAAAAAAATTTTAAAGAAAAAAGAAAAATAAAAAATTTTATTTTACCTTCATTTATCCCTTGTCTAATGCTCTTCCTTGTGTATATCCAAGTTTTTGACCCAGATCATTTTCCTTTTCTCTGAAATACTACTTTTGACATTTCTTCCAAAGCAGGTCTACTGGTAAGATTCCCTCAATTTTCATTTTTCTGAGAAAGTATTTCTCCTTCACTTTGGGGGAAAATTGCACGAAGTACAGAATTCTAGGCGGGTGAGGTTTTTTCTTTCAATACTCTCTTGCTTTCAGGCTCCTGAAAATAAGTCTGATGTGGTTTATATTTTTGTTTTTTGTATAGGTAGTTTGGTTTTTATTCACATTTTCCCCCTCTGTTTTCATTCAAGATTTTTTTGTTTCTTGATCTTATTTTTTTTTTTTTTTCTTTTGCAGTTCATTATACTTCTAGCTGTAGATGTTCTTGTATTTATACTGGTTGGTGCTCTCTGAGCTTCCTCAATCTGTAGTTTGGTATCTGTCATTAATTCTGGAAAATTCTCAGCCATTATTAATATATTATTAAAATATTTTCTTCTGTTTCTTTACTTCTTTTTTCTCATTCAAGTCATTTTCTTACAGGCATTTTACACCTTTTCTAACTGAACCTGAGTTCTTGGATATTTTGTTCTAGTTTTTAAAATTTTCTTTCTCATTATTTTTGTTTTTCAGTTTTAAATGTTTCTATGGACATACCTTCATGTTCACTGATTCTTTCCTCATCTATGTCCAGTCTGACACTTTTAGACTTCAGCCTCCAGAACTATGAGACAGTCAATTTCTATTGTTTTAAGGCACTCAGCTTGTGGTAATTTATTATGATGGTCCTTGGCAACAAATACAGTAATATTACATTGATTTTCATCTTGATTCGTTCTTCATTTCTGGGATAAATCTCAATTGGTCATAGTGCATAATCCTTCTAAAATGTTTCTGAATTGGGTTTGCTAATATTTTGTTGTGAATTATAGCGTAATATTCATAGTATTCATAAGTATATTGGTCTGTAGTTTTCTTATGATGTTTTTGGCATTAGAAAAATACTTCATAGAATGAGTGAAGAAATGCTATCTCCTATTTTTTGGAATAGTTTCAGAAGAATTAATGTTAACTCTTAGCATTTGCTATTGAAGCCATCTGATCTTAAGCTTCTCTGTTGAGACTTTGATTACTGATTCAATCTTTCACTTTTTTGTTATAGCTCTATTTAGATTTACTTATTCTTCAATAAGTTTTGATAATTTGATTCTAGGAACTTGATGATTTCATCTAGGATGGCTTATTTGTTGGCACATGATTGTATTCTCTCATAATCATTTTTATTTCTGTAAGATTAGTAGTATTGCCTCCAATTTAATTTCTTACTTTAGGAATTTGAGGTTCTCTCATTTTTTCTTGGTCAGTCTAGCTAAAAGTTGGTCAATTTTGCTGATCATTTCAAGAATGAATCTTTGGTTTCATTGGTTCTCTGTTGTTTTTCTGTTCTTGGTTTATCTTTGCTCTAACCTTAATTTCCTTCTATTACCTTTGAGCTTAGTTTTCTTTTTCAGCTCTGCAAAGTCCTGCTTTTTGATTTGACATTTTTTTTTTAATGTAGGCATTTACAGCTATAAATTTCCCTGTGAGTACTGACTTTCCTATACCCAATAAGTTTTGTTATGGTGTGTTTTGTTTTCATTCATCTTAAGGTATTTTTAAATTTCCCTAGTGATTTCTTTTTTGATCTACTTGCTGCTTAAGAGTGTGTTGGTTTATTTCTAAATATTTACAAATTTTTCAGTTTCCTTTATGTTACTGATTTCTACTTTCATTTCACTGTGATCAGAAAAAATACTGTGTGAGTTCAACTTTTCAAATTTATTCAGATTTGATTTGTGGTCTAACATATAGTCTATGCTATAATGTCCCATGTGCACTTGAGAAGTATATGTATTCTGTTGTTGGAGTCTTCTATATTTCTGTGACGTCTAGTTGGTGTATAGAGTTTATTCAAGTCTTCTGTTTCCTTGTCTATATTAATTCTATTATTAAAAGTGAGTGTTAACATCTCCAACTATTATTGTATTATCTTTTTTTCTAGTTGTGTTTTTTTAAATATGAAATTTATTGTCAAATTGGTTTCCACACAACACTCAGTGCTCATCCCAAGAGGTGACCTCCTCAATGCCCATCACCCACTTTGCCCTCCCTCCCACCCCCCCATCAACCCTCAGTTTATTCTCCATTTATTATTGTATTATCTATTTCTCCCTTCAATTCTTTCAGTTTTTGCTTCATGTATTTCAGGGCTCTCTTGTTAGATGCATGTTTACTATTGTCCCATCTTCTTGATGGACTGATCCTTTTACCATTATATAATGTCCTACTTGGATATGTAAATTCATGTTTGTAGGGTGTTTGAGAGATTTGGCGATTGATCGAGAAAAAAGTGATATAACCATGAGAAGGAGTTAACACACAGTAAGTTTTACTGGGTGGCACTAGGACAGGGTTTTCTGAGTGACAAAGTCCCTCACAACATGAGACTATCCAGAGGTCACAGGGGAGGGGCCCACCATCAAGAAGGGGAGCACAAGGAAACTCCTGGCAGAGAAGGGGACTGAAGAGACAGCTTACATATGTAGGTGATACTGCTCAGCAACATGGTGGGAGTCTCCAAGTGAGAGAATTCTGGAAAGCCGCAGTAGTTTCGGATCTGTTAACTGCAAGGCCCTCTCTTATTAGGCAACAACTAATGTGGTCAGTTTTGCAGAGTACACAAAAGAAGCAAGTTCAAAATGACTAAGAATCTGCTTGTTTAGGCTATTTTTTAAATAACTGGATGTGTTAACATTTGAGGTTGACACTGATGGGCTAATAGGTCTCTGCCTGTAGTAAAGAAATAAAGTAGGAGCCAATTCACAGAGACCATATTTGGCTCATTTATATATTACCGTCTTTTGTATTTTGGAAAATTTGTAGCCGTGATTTCTTCAAATATACTTTTTGCACCATTCTCTCTTTCTAGGATTCCTATTACACATATGTTGCTATGCTTGATAGTGCCCTACAGATCTCTTATACCCTGTTCATTTCTCTTCATTCCTTTCCCTTTCCACTCTTTAGGCTAAATCACCTTAGCCAATCTTCAAGTTCACTAACTCTTCTACTTGTTCAAATCTGCCGTTGTACCTCTCCAGTGAGTTTCTCATTTATTATTGTACTCTTCAACTCCAGAGTTTCTTTCCAGTTCCTTTTATTATTTGTTGATAACCCCTATATGGCATTGTTCTCATGGTTTCTATTAGCAATTTAAGCATATTTGTAATTATTGATTTAAAGTTTCTATTTAATGAGTCCAATTTCTGGGCTTCCTTATGGATTGTTCATTATTTTTCTTCCCCTATATACAGGCCATACTTTTTTGTTTCTTGGCATGCCTTGAAATTTTTTACTGAAAACTGAACATTTCAAGTATTATAATGTGAAAACTCTGGAAATCATATTTTCTCCCCTCCTCAGAGTTTATTGTCACTGCTTTAGTTGTTGCTGTAATTTTAAAATGACTTTTCTGCACGAATTTTGTAAAGTTTTGTGTTGTTTGTTGTATGTGGCCACTGAAGTCTCTACTGCATTAGTTTAGTGGTCAGCAAGTGATTCATCAGAAATTTTCTGAAATGTCAAGACTCAGCTGTCTTTTCTTGAATAATTGCTCACCTGGTTGTTATAAGTCTTCGGGTCCAGAGTCCAATACATTTAATTCTGATAATCCTTGTCAAGTTTATTGGCTGATTTTTGTGGGGAGATTGGCTTTTGGCATTTCCTGTCCACAATTTTTCTCTGGTATTAGTATTCCACTGTATTCTACTTTTATGTAAGAAAGAGGATGAAGATTATACCAACCTACGTATCTATACCTCCTATGTAAAGAAAAAAAGGAAAAACAAACTATAAAAGGTAAATGGCTCCTAGTGGGAAAAAGAGGAAACAGGAACAAAAGACAGATTTCTTTCAATACACGTTATTTTGTAGATTTTACTTTGGATCCATTTATTTACATAATTATTAAAAAATTAAAATATTAGGGCACCTGGGTGGCTCAGTTAGTTCAGTGTCTAACTCTTGAATTTGGCTCAGCTCATGATCTCACAGTTCATGAGTCTGAACCCTGCAGCAGACTCCATGCTGACAGTACAAAGCCTGCTTGGGATCTCTCCCTCCCTCTCTTTGTCCCTCCTCTGCTCATGCTCACACGCTCTCTCTCTCTCTCTCTCAAAATAAATAAATAAAACAAAGTTTTTTTAGAAATTAAAATATTTTAAAAAAATTACCTAAACAAATTATTCCCAGAGCCATACACTTGCCCACATCTAATTAACATTTATGTGAAGTTGAGACTTTAGATACTCTACAAGTGCTACAATATTAACTATTATGCTAAACTACATAGTATTAAGAGACGTAACATAGGTAAAACACCTAGAAAATCAATAAAAAAATTAGTTCCCTTTCACCAACACCTTACTTGGGGAGACAAAACATAATTCTTTTGCCATCTTTTTTCTCAGCTCATATACAGGGCTCATTTTGTCTAATTAGTGAAAACTGAATAAACCAAGGTTAGGAGTATAAACATTTGACCACAAGGTTACTTTCTGAATAATGATGAGGAAAATAAATGTCTGTTAGAATAGTTACGTTAGTCTTACATTTTCCTTACAAAAATAAAGATTTAATGAACAGATTTATTAGTTTTGATTACATAAAGAAACAAACATATCCCTTACCCCCAACATGGACACCCTATAGGTACTTCAATAAAACTATCCTCAAAACTAAAAAATCTCCTACTCCTATTTTCTGTTAACACCACCACTCATCCATTCATATCAGATGTATCCTTTACACCAGCGTTCCACATCCTATTTGGTCAAAACCTCTTGACCATTTTGCTTCTCTAAACAGTATCTTGAATCCAATGGCCAATCTTCATTCCCACTGTCACTGCCTCAGTTTGCATCTGTATTTCCTACTTGGAGTAACCAAATGGTCAAACTAGTCTTTCCTGCCTCAATATTATCTTTTGCAACATCCAATTTTCCATTATGCTTCTAGTGTTTTTATTAAAAATAAATTCAATAATGTATTCAACCTTATCAGTTTATTCAATAATTGCTTTTTTATATCAATTATTCAGTTGCTTCCTATCATCTACAATGGTTTTCAAAATACATTCTTAAAAGATTCAAGACTAAGGGGCGCCTGGGTGGCTCAGTCAGTTAAGCATCCAACTTTGACTTAGGTCATGATCTCATGGTATGTGAGTTCAAGCCCCGTGTCAGGCTCTGTGCTGACAGGTCAGAACCTGGAGCTCGCTTCAGATTCTGTGTCTCCCTCTCTCTCTGTTCCTCCCCCGCTCATGCTGTCTCTCTCTCTCTCAAAAATAAATAAACATTTAAAAAATAAAAAGACTCAAGACTCAACAGAACACCTAAGGGTGATAAAGCAGAAGGTAGATGGATAAGGTTCTCTTCTCATCCCTATTCTTCAACCTTTAATCACAGTTGCTCAGTTTGTCTATAGGATTAGAAATGTTGTTTCATGCCTTTACTCTTTGAACAGCTATTTCTCCCACCTGTAGTGCTATTCTCTCCATGCCTCAGGAAACCTCTGAGACACTGTAAAAGATGACAAAGATACAGGAAGGCCACAGGCAGTTTCTTGTTTCCCTCTCTGTTATTACAGTACTTTGTATACTTTGCTATTAATAACCTCTACCACACTTTTCATCACTTACTAACACCTGTGCCCTTGGATTAATAACTTCTCTGACCTTGTTTTCTTCATCTATAAAATGAGGATAGTAAGTACAAATATCTAACTCTCAGGGATGTTGGAAGGTTAAATGTGGTAATACATGAAAGGGCTTAGAAGAATGCCTGGACATTAGGTTTATTCAAATGTTAAATATGATTGTTATTACAAGTAATAACAGTACTACCACTACTCATCTATGTGGGTCTATTAAACTGAGCTCTAAAGGGTTATTTTTGCACCCCTAGCACACAGCTTCACATAACAACTCAATATTGGAAGGAATTAATGTATATTTTATAATATGCAATGAATATGGTCAATTATTTATTATCCTCAGGTTAAAATTTTCATTCCCTGGTGCCTTCAGCTACTTCTTTTTGCAAGAGTTATTATTTAATGTGAAACCTCTAAATTGTTTAGAGTATGCTTTTTTCAGAAAATTAGAATTAAAAGTTTATTTAATTTCTTAGAAGTGAGAGGCAAGTTCCTTCTATCTAATATATTTCAATAAACTTAAGTAACTGACTGTGATGGTTAATGGTATGTATCAATTTGGCAAGGCTAAGGAGCCTAGATATGTGGTCAAACATTATTTTGGATGTTTCTTTGAGAGTGTTTTTGGATTAGGTTAACATTTAAACCTGCAGACTTTGAGTAAAGTAGTTTGCATTCCATAAAGTGAATCGGTCTATGTATGCAGTTAGTTCAAGTCCTGTTTAGAACAAAAGACTGAGCTCCCCAGAGCAAGAGAGAATTCTGCACCAAACAGCTTCTGGATTTGAACTGTAACACTGGCTCTTCCTTGGGTCTCCAGCCTGCTAGCCCATCATGATGATTTTGAACTTGCCAGGCTTCATAATCACATAAACCAAGATCTTAACTCTCTCTATATATATAAATAAATACATCCACCTACAGTATATGTATATATATGACATTAAGTTGTAGACAAGATTATAATCATTTAAAGGAAAAAAAAAGACTTTATTTGGAAAGTTTAGAATTAAAAATATATATTATATATGTATATAATTATATAAATTATATATATGTGTGTGTGTGTGTGTGTGTATATATATATATAAATTATATGTACCAGGGAATTAAGAATTTCTGAAGTTTCATTTTACTTCCTTTATCCCCTTTTGATAACAATGTGTTATCTATACAGAGTAAAAAAATAGGGGATCATTTATGGCAGTTTTAAGTTTCAAAATTATATTTTTCATATGCTTGAGACTTAAATTTAAATCATGTACATGAATACAAAGATAAACATAGATGCTTTAAACACTGATAAAATCCAGTTACAATATAATATATATTTTTAAACTAAGTTTTCTATTTTTATAATATAGTGAAAAACTAAGTTCATTAAAAAGTACATAGGAAAATGTAATCGTTAATGATTCGTGTTCTTTCCAAATATGTGACTTAGAAGGTATGTGTTAATGACACTTAAAAAATCCATATACAATGCAACAAATAATTTATAATAACACTTTCCTTCAGTTATTAGTTTATTTACTGTCATTAATAGAAGTTCCATGAAGAGTCATCATTTAAGGAACTCTCCTGCTTAGAATCACAACCAAATTTTAAACATTTGGTCAGAGGAACATGAAAATGCCAGGTCTTGGCACAACAGGTAGAAAGAAATAACCTACAAGGTTGTATACTTCTGATAAAGACAATCTTAACAAAGCTCCAAATCAACCTTTCGGGCAAGTGGTACCTTACTCTCATTAAAGAAAAGTCCTTACTGCTGAGGGCACTGGGTCTCTGGAGTTGATTTGGAGGACACGTATACAATAGGATGTGATTTCTTACAAGTTTCCTTTTCCAATTTGCTTGCAGTTTCTTTCCTTTCTTTAACTTCTGTTTGAAGCCTTGATTCAGCAGCTAACCTACAGGCATTAAAGCATCCACTCTGAATTCAAATATGGTTAAGAAAAATTACAGAAGAAACAATCTTCTCATATAATGGGCCTCTAATGAGACATAATTGTTTGTATGTATACGAGGAAAAATTATAGGTGACTCCAATACCATTAAGAAAACTAAGTAACTGCCTCTCTAAAAGAGACTTTTTACGTCAACAGACTTAATATTTTAAATGTCCAAAGAAATATTTTTAACGCCGATAAAAGTCATGGCAAAGCCTAAATTTAAGAATTAAAATATAATGGGATGTCTACTATAAGCACACCTAACAAAAAAATTTAAATGCTAGAGCACAACTTTAATGTTAACATGACCTACAAAAGGAAAACACAAGATAAAAATAACATGGAATACTGAAGTGCATGAACACATGGCAATTTGTCTCATAAAAGAAACACAAAACTTAAATTGAATTTTAACTAGCAGAATAATCATTTATGAAAAAACAGTGAAGATATATTTTAAAAGGTTTATAAAGATTTAATAGCAAGATTATCAGTTAAATTTATAAAGCATGCAATAGTGAAGTCCCCAGTAAACCCATATTTACTATTGTAATATTATCATAGTATTGTGTGTCTAAGTTAATCATGCAACGAGCAAAAGGCTGGAAACATACTGAGTTAGCAGATGGACTCACACATACACAAAAACAAACGTTTTGTGGTATTTTATTTGTTTTTGTTTCAGTAGCCAGACAAAATTCCAACGTGCTACTTAATTTGAGTCAAACAAGTAGATACATTTGCTTAAGTAATTTTTATCAAGCAAAAAAGAGCAGAAAAAGAAATGAAGACAACACAGGTAGCAAGGTCTGCACTGATTAATTCTGGAACTGCACCTCCAGAAATATACAATGGTCAAGCACACTTACACAATGAATCACATATATACAAACATAACCTACTGACTTCATTTCAAAACTACTTGGAACTCTGTGTGTGTGTGTGTGTGTGTGTGTGTGTGTGTGTGTGTGACTTATAATTTATTTGAAGTTACTTTTTCTTTGAGAATATTAGGCTTTTATCTTATGAGACTTATAATGTTACTATATAAAAATTCAAGGAATGGAGTAATAAATTATAGATGACCTGTGAACAATGCTGACCCCTGCAGTCAAAAATCCTTATATAACCTCTGACTCCCCCCAAACTTAACTACTGATAGCCTACTGTTGATTGGAAGCCTTACCCATAACATAAACAAGTGATTAACACATATTTTATATATGTATCAAATGCTGCATTCTTAAAGTAAATCTACAGAAATGAAAATGTTAAGAAAATCATAAGAAAAACACATTTACAATAATGTATGGTATATATATATATATATATATATGAAAAAAAAAATTCGCATGGAAGTGGACCTGCACAGTTCAAACCCATGTTGCTCAGGGGTCAACAGTCCTTCTCTTAATAATAATAGCTGCTCACATTGTTGAGGTGCTTTCACTGTACAGTACCTTCAGTAGCACTGAAGACTTACTAAAAAAAAATCAGGCAAAACATACAAAACAGCCCTTTTACAAAGGTGGGCTATGTCTTACTATCTTAACTCAAATACACACTAGTAAAATGTCTTATTCTGTACCTTCCCATCAAAGACTCATGTAGCCCTAGTAGCACCTTAAAGATCATTTTAATAAGTAGACAATCCAACCTGTTTTCACATCAATATGCTTAATTTTTAAAATGTCTAAAGATACTCATTTTAAATGCATCTATCATTCCATTGCATACAGACATCCTTCATCATCTTTTTATTACCTTCTCCATTCTCATTCCTTTTTTCCCTACTCTTGGTCCTGCTACACTTGCCCTGAGCTTGTATCTTATTCTATCCTAGCTTCAGTCACTGTTACCTACCTTTTCCTTTCACTCACTTTCTCTTACCTCCCAATCTCTATTATTTTAATTTGTTTTAAAGATAAGGCCCTTAAAATGTTAATTCCTATAGACACATGTCTGACACTTCCTCTTTGAGTCACAAACTCAAACATGTAGAAACTAGAGGCTTTGAAGTTTTGATATAAAAATGAAAATGAATTACCTTTGATATTTAAAAATGTCAAAATCAAAGCTGTTTCTTGTAGACTTAGGGTAAACAATTTCAAAAAACATAAAAAAATTTCACCTAACAGTTTCTAGAAGGCTGAAATTTCTTAGACTACTAGAAAGCCCTTTTAGGACATAAGTTAATTTTTCTTTCATGGTCACTCTTGAACTAGGGGAAAAATAACCAACTATACATTTCTTGAAACCAACAAAACATTCAGAGATGTACTAGACTGTGGTATTTCTGTTTCTTGAAATAGCAAAGTGTAACTCTCGAAAATAATTCCCTTATTCAGGAGTCCTTTCCCTTTGTGATCATTTTAGTTTTTCTTAAAGTTTTAAAAAAGTTGAAGGTAGGCAGATGAAATTGGGGAATTATACTACATGCAATACTAAGAAAATAGATAAAGAAACAGATAGCACAGTTCATGCAGCGATAGAGAAGAGATGGAGAGGTCTGCTGGTTGCCCTGAGGAAAATAGGCCACTGACCTGGGAGAATTCGGGGTGTTTCCACTTCTTTCACTTAAGACTTCAGAGTCTGCTGAAACTCCTATAAGTTTTACACACTTCTTTTCCTTCCTTGGCTGAGTATCCATGGGCAGACTCTTATGAGGAGACAGAATGACTTCTGGTGTATTTACAGAAACTGTCTTTTCTATCTGCAAGTTGTTATTTTCTGAATTGCTGGGACAGCACTGTGCCTCCTCTTTCTGAGGTGGTAATCTACAAACTTCTTCCTCTACTGCACTTTTGGCACACACACTGTGAGGGGTGGTTATATCCACAGGCAGGACCTCACGCCTCTTTTTGGCCACAGGCACTTCAATTTTCTCTGAGGATAAAAACATTAAAAGTATATTCAGTCAATAAGTCAAAACAAAGACACCATAAACATAAAAAGATAGAACTAGTTATATTGGTTTTTCCTTTCCTTTTCTTCATTCTTTTAAAACCCACTTATCTCTTTATTGAAATATATTGTTTCTGTCTTTTATCCTTTCTTTTTCATAGACTTCACTAACTACATCTTTTAAAGGTTATCTGGCTATAAATTTTCCTTGGGAACTCAAAAGATTTGGCTCTCAGAAGTAACACTTATATGTTCTCTTCTGATATTGTGATAAAAGTTACACAGGGCTTTATAAGACTTCAGCATGGAGGTGAGGAAGGATGCAGTGGCTAAGAGTCAAGGAATCCAGATACAAATCCTCATAGTAGTACTCTGTAGCTGGGTGACCTGGAGGAAGTACTTAACCTCTTGAACTTTATTTTCTTTGTCTGTAAAATGGGGATTAAAAACACTTACTCCACTCAATATTGTGTGTTGTAATGACTACATGCAAAGAACAAGTCAAATTCTCTATGGCAATTTGTGCTTATTAGCCCCACCCACAAAGTATGTTCAAAATCTGAGTACTTCTACTGTGGATACCTCCCAAGTTCAAACCATAGTACATCTCACTGCAGACTACAGCAATAGACTTCTACCCCCACTGCCTAACATAGCATCATTCCACCCCCTTTGCAGGCCTACTTACAGTCACTAAATTAATTGTTTTATCTTTTCCCTATCCTCTTACCAATGTGTTTTTCATTTTCAAAATCAAAATTGTTAGTGAAGGTGGGAGAAACCATGGGTGGACATGGGGTTGGTGTCCCTGCTCTATCTACACTGTTCTTTTTATATCATTATCTTCCCTTTCTCTTGCATCAGCTAGATTCTCCCTGAATCAACTAGATTCACGACACTTTCCTCTGTTTGCAGTGTTCAGTTCAGCAGACCTTTGAAATTCATAATATGTAATTTTTAAGTAGGAAAGCCTATTAGAATCAGCAAAGAGAAAAAGGATGAGAAGAGCAGCCTTTTTAAACTATAAAAAAGCTTACTATTACTGACAACCTCCCCATTACTATTGAGAATGACATGAGTCATGAACAATAATGACAGTCTTAGGTATGTGAACAGCATAGGAGCAAAAACTGGCTGAAAATCTATAACCTAAAACATGTAACAACACTTTTTTTTTGCTTTAAGAACCATCACGTTATTAGGCTTTGTTTTTAGCCTCTTATTTTTTAATTTACAAACAGACAGTAAAACTACTCTTTTTTAGTATGTGAGATGCAAAGCCTATATATTAAGGCTATTTTCTACCTCAGTGATCAGACTTGCTAGTTGTCCTCTAATATCTGTCCCACTAGTCTTCCTCAATAATAGATCCCCCAAGAATATACTCAATAATATTGTAATAACTTTGCATGGTGACTTATCATGGGGGGGTATCATTTTATTATGTATAAATATTGAATCATTATGATATACCCCTGAAACTAATAAAATATTATATGTCTATTACACTTAGAAAAAAAAAAAAAATCCCAAGATGTAGTTGGGAATATGACCCCTGAGAATCAAGATTGCCTTTCTCAGCTTTTCTTGTAGGGGAGTCATGTGACTCGATTCTACTCAAGGATTATACTGATGAACAATGCAAATGAAGCCTAGATCCTGACACTCTGACCAGTTCTGGAATGTCTCTTCCAGACTTTTGTAAGGGGAAGAATTAATACCTATCTTTTTTAAGTCTCCATTTTTAGGTTTTCTATAAATGGTATTAACTAATAAAGAGCCCAAGCATCAGTTGCCTCAACAAAATCAAACTCTTTGGTATTATGTAAAGTGTCCACAATCTTGAATGGAAAAATCTCTAAGGTTTTCAAACCTTATCAAGGCTCTAATATACAGATATCCAACAGAATACCTATCATATTCATACATACCCAGTATCCAGTTCTCTTAGAATTTTCCTACATCTTTTGTAGGAGTAAATCTGTTTTATTAGATACAGATACATAACCATAAATTAGTTTGTAATGGGATTTGCATAAAGCTGTAGTAAGAAAAAAACTTGATATGATTTCTCAGGGTGTCTCATAATTTAAAAGACAACATAAATGAGACATGCATACCTTCAGGTTCATACTTCAGTTTTAACTCATCTAATTTAGCTCTCAGTTTCATATTTTCACTTTGGGAGAGCTGGAGGCATCTTTCATTTGCAAAAAGTTTTCTTTCAATATCCAAAGCCCGTTGGCTCTCAAATAATGCTTTCATTCGCTGGATGGACAATTCACCTTTAGTGCTTTCATTTTCTTTGCTATATAAATACAAAAAGGAGAATCAAGGAATATTAAAATAACACACAATATACATACATGTTTTATACACACACACACACACACACACACACACACACAAGGTATATTGTTACTGCAAGATCTTTTACTATATACTTGAACTCTTAGACAAAAATACATTTTTGGGGGGTTTTAGATAAGAAAGAAACAATAAACAAAATAAGCTTTAACAATAGCATTTTCAAACAAAAAAAAGTCATGCATTCTTCAAAGGAAATGGACAAAGGGGCAAAATATTATTTCCGCAGTAATGCACGTACAAATAACTTTCAAGTTTTAAATTAGGTGATATTAATCTTGAAAAATTTAGAGTATAAGTACATTTTCTGTATTAAAGTTCTTTTCACTTACCAGTCTAAAAAACTAAACCCAAAGAAATCAAAATCTTTAATTACTCATTGAAAATATTTTTTCTTCAATAACCAGCACTAATTATATCTTCAATATATCTCATCTGCCACCAATATATTTTTGTTGCTTTTCTTTTCCGGAATTTCTTTTGGCAATGTGAAAACAAAAATTTGTAGTCACTAATACTACTTATTATAAGCAAGTCAAGAGTGTGTCCATCTTTCTAACCACCCAACACTTACTTTAAGTTGTCAAGCTTTATCTGAAGTAAATCTGTATAGTAAGTGTTATCTTCTGGAGTGTCAGAGTTGACGGACTGCCTAGATTCCGTACTTTCATATAAACTCTAAAGAAAACAACAATTCTTATTACTCAAAATGAATAGCATATTAGGTTAATACAGTTGTCCTTCGAATAACACAGGTTTGAGCGGTATAGGTCCACTCATATGTGAATTTTTCACAGTAGAGTACTGTAAATGTTATTTTTTCTTCCTTATAATTTAATAACACTTTATTTTCTCCAACTTACTTTATTGTAAGAATATGGTGTATTATACATATAACATACTAAACATGTGTCAATCAACTGTTTATGTCATCAGTAAGGCTTCCAATAAACAGTAAGCTACTAATACAGTTTTGGGGGAGTCAAAAATTATGCAGAGTTTTGACAGCACAGGGGTGGGCATCCCTAACCCCTGTGTTACTCAAGGGTCAACTGATGTAAGATATTCAAACCAAATCTGGCTGCACTATTGAAGGGGTTACACATACCTTAAATTTCTCCAGGTTTCTGATTTCACCTAAGAGGTGTTTAATTTCACCGTTCTTCTGCTCCAACATGGCAAGCAGCCGCTCCTGTTGCTCAAACTCAGTTTGAGATCCTTTCATTTGTAGCAATGTCGCAATTTGTAACTGGGGAAAAAAAAAAATTACAATTCCACCCCCACCCCCCACAGATCTGAGTTGGGGAGAGGAAAATTCTAACAATAACATTTTTGGTATAATGCATATTTTGTACTATATTACCCCCTGAACTCAGTTTGGAAACAAAACTAGCTATGTCTAATTTAATAATCTAATAATTTGAAAATATTTATATAAGTTTAGTTATAGATATAACTCTGAGTACTTATCTGAATACTTAGGAGTAATATCTGATAATTATTTGTACTTCTGTGAAACATAAAATTGAAATGAATGGCTATGATCCAGAAGCATCACTTAACCAGTAAATAAACCTGCTCAAATGCTATAATGTTATACTTTATTCATCACATCCACTGTCATTAAGGGTCTGCTGGGGTTTTTCTAAAATTTTGATTAACCTCAACAGTATTATGTGGGAGAAATTATGAAGCTACTTATATTTATAAAGGTGAGATTCACAAATGAAAAGGATAGAAAGCAAAGGTAAAAGTCATCTAAGGACACTGAGGGAATCTTCAATACAAATATAAAGAAATTTATTTAAGAGCAGAACCTAATTATGACTCCACCTAAACCTGGAGTTGCATACCAGCTGAAAGGAAATTAACTAGAATCTAAAATTACCATTCCTTTCTGCCTTCAGAAAATTTTGAAGTTCTAAAAAGTATCAGTTAGTTTAAATATAGTTTGAGGAAAGCAAACAATGATATTACGTTGCAGTTATGGTCACAAAGGCAGAAAGATGACTTCTAACATCTTTAAGGACCCATATTTTGTTCCACTTCAGACTAGAGTCTAGACACATTTAGCCTAAGAAGATTCAGAATGCTACTTGTTGTCCCAATATCATGGGAACACTGGGAGGTTAATAGTAACCCAACAAATATTGAAAGAAAACAAAAAGCAAATGTGAGAAAATTTACAAAAAGTGTCATTCCTGATTGGGGAGAGCCTCAGTAAACCAGGCAGCACAATCAAAATCCTTAAAAACCACAGATCTTTATTAAGTCAGTACTTCCTTCTACGCCAAGCACCATGTAAGCATTTTACTATACTTTTATTTAATTCCAGGACAATTTAAGAGGCAGGTTCTATCATATCTACTTCATAGATGAGGTGACTGATGTCCTGAAAAGTAAAAATACTTGTCTAAGGTCACATAGCTAACAATGGACAGAACTAGGATTCAATCCCAAGTTCATCTAACACCAAAGTTTAATTATGACTTTTCATATTTCTTTGTAAATCTCACCATCCTAAATAAAAGGCAGGAAGCCCTTCGAGACTTCCAGTTACCAGTTAAGCAAAACAGTTTAAGGATCAGGATTCTAAAAGCTGGGTACAATACTACAATCTTTATAACTTCCACATGTTTTTCTGTTACTGCCTGTTTGACTAAAATGACCAAAAACTCCTTAAATCAAAACATGCCTGACTTCAGGAACTGCAAGAAAAGGAAATCTAAATCCCACTCTTCAATAAGCCTTTGCAGGAGAACTGAAGAATGGTGAGAGAGCTAGCTTCCATTGAAGTAGGAACCTTAGGGCTGTGCTAAGAGATGCCAGGACAACAGCAGGAAATAAAAACTTTTCAAGTTCTTTTCCCTACTACACAAACATTTATACATTTCTGGCAAAGTTATTGAGCAACCATTAAAAAAAAAAAAAAAAAATCAATGGATGCTAACTGTATTACTACTAAATATTTACTAAGGAATTAATTTTTTAAATAAAATACAATAGATCTTTTAGTCAATTTTAAAATGTAGATTTTTGGGGGTGCCTGGGTGGCTCAGTTGGTAGAGCGTCCAACTTCGGCTCAGGTCATGATCTCACGGTTCGTGAGTTCTAGCCCTGCATTGGGCTCTGTGCTGACAGCTCAGAGCCTAGAGCCTGCTTTGGATTCTCCTTCTCTCTCTGCCCCTCCCCACATGTGCTCCGTTTCTCTGTTTCTCAAAAATAAATAAATGTAAAAAAAAAAAAAAAAAAAAAATTTCAATTAAAAAAAATAAAAAAATAAATATTTTTTTCTAAAATCATGCAGTTCTAGGGGTGCCTGCGTGGCCCAGTCAGTTGAGTGTCCGACTTCAGCTCAGGTCATGATCTCACAGTTCGTGAGTTCGAGCCCCGCATCGGCCTCTGTGCTGACAGCTCAGAGCCTGGAGCCTGCTTCAGATTCTGTGTCTCCCTCTCTCTCTGCCCCTTCCCTGCTCATGCTCTGTCTCTCTCTGTCTCAAAAATAAATAAACATTAAAAAAGAATTTAAAAAAATAAATAAATAAATTAAATAAAATAAAATCATGCAGTTCTAGAAATAACTAAGTACATTCTTTGAATGAAAAGATGCTTTCTTTGATATATTTGTACATGTAATATGGATACAAAATAGGTTTAATAAGCCTCCAATGATGATAACTCGATACCTTCATTCTCTGCATCTGTTCTCTATTAAATGCATTTTGCTTCTTTAGTGACTGATACTTGACTTTCATACTGATGAACTGACGTTCCATTGCTGCCCTTCGATCTTCCACCTAGAAAATATTAACATGTGTAATTATTCTTGTATTAAGTGAAATGCCAATTTAATCAATGGAGTATTTGTTAAGTACCTCTGCAAACAAAGAGTTGCCTTTACTACTGGGGTCCAAGGCTTGCTGGAGGGCCTGGTCTAACTGCACCTGAAGATCTTGATTTGCTACACGAGCTTTCTAAATTTAAAAGAAAACAATTTAGCTGATAGGGGTTAAGTTAGCAGGGAAACAACTTATTATAAATTGGAAAAAATAATGTTACCGTAATCACAGTACCTCTAAGGCATTATAGTAAGAAACTGCTTCTTTCTCTCGCTCCTCTTTTTCTTCTTTAAGACGGTCTACCTGGCGCATTAAATTAGTACTAAGAAGTTCTAGTTGTTCTTGTCTATACTGTAATTCATTCACTTCTTCTTTGAGGGTAGTCTATTCAACAGGAATTGAAAAAGAGGAAATTCTCCTCAATAAATCTTTCATTTAGCAGCTGCTCAGTTTATCAGCCGTGGTTCAAAACTAAAACTAAAGAACTAGTCAAAGGTTGTAAGGTGCATCATAAAATAATAAAATTATATTTTTCAGCAGGGAACAAAATGAAAAGGTATCTTTCTCTCCTATGAAGTTAAGACTTTAATTTTTAATTAACCTCAGCCTACAATAAAAAAAAACCTACATTCATATGCATATCAATTTCCATGAAACCAACATTTATATAGGGTTTTTAGACACAAACTAGGATCAGTTAATGACTCTAAATTCTTCCAGAGGTTTCATTAATCGGAAGGTAGTCTGCTTTACATAATCACATAATTTAAAGCTTTACTATGCATGAAGTAATCCACCTAAAAACTCTCTAAAATATTTTTTAATTAGTTACATCAAAATTAAGCCAAAAAGTATTTCAGCCTTAAAATTATAACAAAAACATGTAACAAAAATATGCAAGAAAAAAAAAAACTCTAAGAACATACATGCCATAAATATTACCTTCATACTTTCCATTTCAGTCAGCTCAATTTGAAGAGCCAGCATCTCTGAAGACATACTTTCGTGTACACGCTCAGACATTATTCTCATTTCCTCTGATTTACATGAAAGGAGTTCCTTCTGATGATCTACTTTGTGCTTCAGCTGCTTTTCACTAAGCCTAGCTTCGTCTAATTCTGCTTTTAGTTTTTCTAACTAAAGTAAAAAAAAAAAAAAATTGAAATCTTAAAAAATCAAAAGGTAATTGAAGGTCATCAGAATATATAGTTGCAGTACAAATTATTCTGGTAACTGCAGTATAACTATTTTGGAAGACAGTCAAGCTGAACAAAACAAATTACATTTTCATATAGTTCTAAATCTTGGAAAACTGAAAATATATAGTTTAAAGGGAACAAACTTATAGCAGAAGGATGAATTTTTAAGGTAAAGCCTAGATTTAGCCTATTTCATTCCTCCTATGTAAAACTGGTAAATGATTGTATCAACCATTCCTGGGTTACTGTGAGCCTCTCAACTGAGATCAGGTGGGTAAAACATATAACACAATGCCTAGTATTCACTACACGATTTCTGTTACCAACAAAAAACTTTTGCTTGATGTCCAGGGTTACAATTATCATCTATATTGAATTATCTTCAATTGGGTATCAACTTTCTTAGATTATATCCTGATATTTTCTATTTAAAATATAAGAGCCTTTTGACTTACTTTCCCTTTCCTATTTTCATAATGTGAAAAAAAAAAAAAATAGCTGAATGATCTATGTTGGAGTGACTGACTGACCCAAATTTACTACATGATGAGACGATTAGGGTTTCCTATTTGGCCAAGGCTAGGCATCTTTTATAATAGTGATATGCTCTGTCTTACAAACATACAAATAGTCCATATTAGTAATCAAACTAAGTCTGGACTTGGCCACTTGGGCTACTGTGTGAAGAGTGAATGTTATGAATAGCAACGATGGAGGCAGGCTACCTGGATAGAAGGTTACAATAGTAGTCTGGGGGAGAGATGATGGTGATCTGGACTAGAATGGTAACAGCACACATGGATGTTTTATAGATCAGGTTCTTAGAACTTGTTGATGGATTATATGTGAGAAAGAAGTGAAAAATTTCAGATAAAATGTGAAAATTTTGGCACAAGTGACTTGAGAACATCCATTAAGACTGAAAATATTTTTTGACTAATTTAGTCTTTGCTCCACCAAAAAGCCGTCTCTTATATAGGTGGCTTTGCCTCAGACTCTGAGTATTTCCTACATTACTCTTTTATTCTTTTTTGTTTACATAATGAAAGCCACTGCTAAAATGAAAATAATGTGGCGAGGAGCGGGGGAAGAAGAATGCATCATTATCAGCCATTGGTGTCTCAACTTAGATTAGTTTCAGACAAGGTGGATTACTGTTTACCTGAATGAATGTAAGATGATTCTATTACCATGAAAGCATATTTTGATAGTCATGTTTTTCTGACAACATTTTAGGAAAAAATATAACCAGCTCAAATATATAATTTCAATGACACCATTACTTAAAATAATAAAACATAAAAAGAGAGTCAAAGAAATTAATTAACAGTATAGGTGGTACAGATACATAGAAATCTTGAAGGACGATACACGTAACAATGAAAATTAGAAAACAGGCTTCTGAGAAAATAGGCAAAAAGTCAGGAGAGGTTTTGTAGAGAGGGGTCTGGGAAGTAGGGACTCTATACAAAGAGGAGCCATGATAAAGGTCTGGATTCCTTAGAAGTAACCTGAAGGCACTGGATAGTTGGGGGTACCAGAAAAGAATGGACAACTTGTATTTATGCATGAAATGAAGCCAGTATAACATGTCATTAGACTAAGAACAGCAACATGGACTTTAGAATCAGACAGCTTCAGTTCAAATCTCGACTGATTTCTGTGGTTTTGTCCAATTTACTCACTCTGTTTAAACATTGATTTTCTCATCTGTTAAATGGAGACAATCATGGTATCCTCCTTAAGGAGTTGTTGTAGGAGGCAGATCATATGTTATCAGTTAACCTTCAATAAACAAACTAGAAAGTATCAATTCTAATGTATGTTATTTTACAATAAATAAACTACCGGTTTCTTCTGTAGAATTACAAAGTATATCACTAGTTGCAGTGAAAACTAGGAACCCAGTCTTTCTAAAAGGGGACTGCCATACTATGCACTTTAAAAAAGGTCATGGTGGTTAGTAAACTAAAACTCCATTCAAATACCCAGTTAATAAAATTAAATAACTGTATTCAATTAGTACAATGTTATTAATACAAGTCCCTCAGGTAAACTTGTTTCTCAGTGTTCCCACTCCCAACATTATGATGGAACCCTTGATCTCAGCTATTATGAATAGACAATATCAAGAAAATCATCATCACCTAACATTTACAGATTGGTAATTCCATAAGCATGAAATATTTTTGTTTTGACATACATAGAAATCCAAACCTTAGTTTTTAGTTCATTCACTTCCTGTCCATGGCTTCTGCTTAGTTGTTCTTTTAATTGCTCCAGATGTGTTTTCTGTTGTTGTTTAACAGCTTCACATTCAGAGCTCAAACTTTCTAACATTCGACTCTTAAGCTCAACTTCTCTCTGAAGAGTATATTTTTCTTGTTCATAATTCTGAAAACAGATTCAATTATAATCCAATTACGTAAAACTAACTTAAAGCCATCATATATAAGCACTTCTCACCTTGAACTGTTTCATTCCTACTTCACCTATTTGCTGCTTTCTACCTAACCAGCACATGTTAGATATGGAGTAACTTTGTAGCTAATCAGTCCTAAGAAAACCCAGAGGCTTTCAACCCATGCTACTCATGTGGTAATTGCTTCTATTCCCTGTTAAGGAAAAAAAAGGTGTTCATGGAATGTCAACATGTCAAGTAATCTCTGCTAGGGAAAACAAAAACAAAAATAAAAACAAAACAAAACATTTTATAGCACTTCAGCTTTCCTAGTGAGAATTACTTGGTTTCATAATGATATGCTCTACTTATGACTCTGAAAATAAAATAGTGGACTAGGTAAAAAATGAAATACTAAATTAGACCTTTCAGAATGTAGTCATCTGAGAAATGTTCACAAGTGACTTCTCAAATGAATACAGTGCAGAGATAAAAGGAGGATTTAAGAGGGCTTTTGCTTCTGACAGGGAAGTTTAAAGATTAAAAAAAGCATTAGTTCAAACTCCTTCAATAAGCTGTTAAAAATAAGAGAAAATTAAATAAGAGAAAAATAAGCAAGTTATTTTTACTTGCTGTACTTAAATATTGAGATCAAAGTTTAACCATATTACTGAGCACTTACTACATAAAACGGAAAACAGATTAATTCATTCTTTCAATAAATGTGTGCCAGACACTACAGATACAGCAGTGAACAAGACAAACAAAATTCCTTCTCTCATGGAGCTTATAATCTGATTTAATTAGCTGGATCAGTGAATGATGGCAACTTTACAAAACAGTCAGGGAAGGTCTCTCAAGCTGAGGTAACATTAAACAGAAATGTAAAGGTTGAGGACTCAATCCAAGGGTTGGGACAGGGAATGAGCAATGCAGATGAAGGCAACAGCTCATGTAAAGCCTGTAAGGCAGGATTAGTATAGCTAAGAACAAGGAAAAATAGTTAAAGATGAGGTCAAAAGTAGTTAAAGATGAGTAAAGTAGTTGCCATGAGTCAGATCACATACAAATCTGCAAACCCCGGTAAGGAGTTTAGATTTTGTTGTAAATATAATCGGAAGTCATAGGTGGGCACGTGTGTGTGTTTAATGTTTATTTTTGAGAGAGAGTGCACACAGGAGCAGGGGCAGAGATAGAGGGAGAGAGAGAATCCCAAACAGGCTCTATGACACACTGTCAGTGCAGAGCCCAACGCAGGACTTGATCACTTGATCCCACAAACCATGAGATCATGACCTGAGCCGAAATCAAGAGTCAGATGCTCAACCAACTGAGCCACCCAGGTGCCCCCATAGGAGTGATTTTAGCAGGGCTGTAACATGATCTTTTGTTTCTCTTTCAATGGCCAGTTGGCTGCTGTGTGAAGAATGAATGGTATGAAAGGCAATGAGGGAAGCAGGCAACCTGGTTAAAAGGCTACAGTAGTCTAGGGGACAGATGATGGTGGTCTGGATCAGAATGGTCAGTAACATAGATGGATGGTCAAGTTCTTAGATCTTCCTAATGGATTAAACATGAGAAATAAAGGACACAAAGATATTGAATAAAACTCCTAGAAATTTGGCTTAAATTATTTACGTTTACTAAGTAAGCTAAATTGCAAGAGAATGTTTTGTTAGCAGGCAGAGAATCAATGATTCTGTTTGTTACATTTGAGATGCCTATTAGTAGGCAATGGAATATACAAATCTAGACTTTAAGGGTAAAGTAAGGACCTGGTATAGTGTCATAGGACATTTAGGTATTATCTAAAGCTATGAAACAAGTGAGGTCACCAAGGAAGACTGCAGACAAAATAAAATCTAAAATCCAGTATGAGAACAATAACTTTCCAAATTCAGAACACACAGGGTCAGAAAGAATATTAGGAACTCATTTACTTCAGTTCCTTTTATTAGAGATGGGGGTGAGTAGGAACTAGAACTAAAATCTTCAAAAAGGAATCAAACTAATATTAATAATTTCTAGACAATACAAATCTTCAATAACTAAGCACACCCTTATAAACAGAGGAGCCCAGGGTCCTACCTCAGTCATGGTCATCATTTCATTACGACATTTATCCAACTGATTCTGCAACTCATTTTGGCTCTCTACTAGTTGTAAACCATATTGTGCAGCTTTTAGTCGCTCTTCTTCAACCTCTTTGAGCTTGCATCGAAGATCCGCAATGATATCTGCCTCCATGATTTTTTTTTGCTTCTGGTCTACTGTAAACAGAGGAAGTGTAAGTACTTAAGCTTAAACAAAATACTCCATACAATAACAATAATAAAAAAAATAGATATATCTTTTCCCCTAATACTACTGACATACAGAAAAACATAGCATCAAAGATATTATTCCTGACTTTTAAATGGTCAAATTCACTTGTTCTAAAAGAAAGGTCTGTTAATTCCATTACCTGATTTGAGACCAAATCACAGAGGAAAACAAAAACAAAACCTGAACACACTTGTTTCTAAGAAATGCAGGGAACTGTTCAGTTGTGTGCTAAGCTTCTTAAATACTAAGGTTGGATGGGTCTCATACATCACTAAACAGGTAATCAAGTTAAGAGAACAATGAAAGAAATCAAGAAACTTTATAGTAACATGACTGCTAACTTAAAATGTAAGAAGGCAGCTTTGAATAAGGTTTGTAAGGCAAAGACTCTCAGGCCCACAATTTTTTGAAACAGTGTTAACTTCTTGAACACATTAAATATGCTTTATTGACAACAGGCTCCTAGTATTTTCCTAGTTATTCATAAGAAGACATGCAAAACAGAATCACGTTCAGAGTAACTAAAGAACATTTCTCATTCTAGATTTCTAATCAATGACTGAAACATTGTGTATAGAAACATTCCACTGTAACTGGACCTTACCTCATGATCCTTTCCAAATTGGTCCCAGTCTCTCAGACCAGATTTAAACTCAGCTTTGCATTCAAAGAGCAACAGGATTTTAATAAGGTGTTTCCCCACTCTCCAGTCAATGTAGTCATTCATTCACCAAATATATTTTTTTAATGTTTTATTTTTGAGAGAGAGACAGAGACAGAGTATGAGCAGGGGAGGGGCACAGAGAGAGGGAGACACAGAATCCAAATCGGGCTCCAAGCTCTGAGCTGTCAGCACAGAGCCCAACATGGAGCTTGAACTCACAAACCGTGAGATCATGACCTGAGCCGAGGTTGAACACTTAACCAACTGAGCCACTGAGGCGCCCCCAACAATATTTCTTAAAGCCTGTGTGCTGAGCTCCATTCTGGGCATTTCAGATCCATCAGCATCCAAATGGACCAAAAGAAAAAGCACTCTTCTTTCATGAAACTTAACTTTCAGTGGAAGGAGATAAGCAAAAGTAGTATAATAATTAAATGCATTAAAGTGGAAATAAAATTAAAAAAAGAACAGGATAAGGGAACTTAGAAGAGGTAGGAGTATTGTAAGTAGGATGAAATCTAAAATAAGCATTGGGGGAAAAGCCCTCAAGGGACTTAGGAGCAAAGCCTTGCAGAAGGTAAGAGAATTAGCCATGTACCTTTTTCCAGAAAGATAAAGGAATAGAGGTAGAAGGGTAGCATTAAAGTGGAAGGAAACCCAAGGAATGAACAAGAATGAATTTAGATCAGAGGAGAGAATAGGCTAATTGGGCTATTGTGAGGACTTTGGCTTCTACTATGGGTGAAATTGAGATTCATTACAAAGTCTGGAGTAGAGATCTGATACATTTAAAAGGATCATTTTGGCTGCTATGTTGAATAGTTTGGAGGGGAGCAAGTGAAAGACCAAGTGAGATGATTGCTCACATGAGAGTGGTTATATAAGGAGTACGGAGAAATGGTCAAATTCTGCATGAAGCTTGGACATAAACCCAACATGATTTTCTAACAATTAAATGTGGGGTATATAAAAAAGAGAAAAGTCAAAAATATCTCCAAGGCTGGCCTGAGCAACAAGTAGAGCAGATTTGCCATCAGTTGAAGCCACAAAAATTGTGAGCAAAAATTGTTTAAAAAAAAAAAAAATCGGGGGCTTGGGGTGTCTGGGTGGTGCAGCTGGTTAAGCGTCATGATCTCACAGTTTGTGAGTTCGAGCCTTTCATCGGGCTCTGTGTGACAGAGCCTGCTTAGGAGTGTCTCTCTCTCTCTCTCCCTCCCTCTCTCAAAATAAATAAACTTAAAAAAAAAATCAGGGGCTTATCTTTTGGACATCATATATGTCAAGTAACCAGTTGGCTATACTAGTAGAAGGATCTGGGCTGGTAATATAAACCTAGGAGTTATTAACATAAATCCTTGAGCCTTGGTATCTCCAGAGTACAAGCATAATTAAAAAGAAGAGGACCAAGGTTTGAGGCATTAAGAGGTGGAAAGAAGAAGTAAAGTGTACTTAGGCATGACCAATGAGGTAGGAGGAAAACCAAGAGCATGTGTTACCCTGGAAGCCAACTGAAATGGGTGGAGAGAATGGTGGGAAAATAGGAAAACAAGTAGTTTTGCTGCAAAGGAGACTACTAGATAAACAGGGCAGTAGCTGAAAGGGGAATAGGTTTGTCTTTTAAAAACAAACAAAAAAAAAAATTAAGAAAAAATAACAGCATGTGTATACGTCATGGGATAGATTCAGGAGAAAAGAAAAACTGATGCTAGAGAGGTCATGGCAAACTGCTAAAGAGATGAAAAGACAATGAGGTCTAATGTACAGGGACTGATTTCAGAAAGGAGCATGAATATTTCATCTAAAGTAAGGGAAAGCAAAGTATATGGGTACAGACATTGATAAGTAGGTAGATTAGTGGTGGAAGTCTGCATAAGTGCTCTTCTAACTGCTCCAATTTATCAGTGAATCAGGAAGCAAGGTCATTAAGAATGAAGATGAAATGGGAGACATATGATTTTAGAAGACAGAGGGAAATAAAAGGTATCCTAAGTTATCCAGGGTTGGCAGTTACTGCTCTAAAATAGAAGACCTTTCCATGGGTGCCTGGATGGCTCAGTCGGTTGAGTGTCTGATTCTTGATTTCAGCTCAGGTCATGGTCTCATGCTTCATGGGTTCGACAGCTCCATGTGCTGTCAGCTTGGGACCTGCTTGGGATTCTCAACCCCTCTATACCCTTCCCCTGCTCACTTGCAGACACTCCCTCTCTCTCTCACACAAAATAAACAAACTTTAAAAATAAAAGACCTTTCCAAAGCCTGGCGATGGGGCTAGGCACTAATTATTGCATTGTTAGTAATAACATATACTCTGTGAGGATCTACTATTTGCCAGGCAGAGTGCTTCAAATGAATTATCTCATTTAACGGACCTAAGTTAAATATTATAATCGACATTTACAAAAAAAAAAAAGGGGGGGGGGGAACTAGCCCCAAGACATCCTGGCCAACAATGTCAAGGAAGCCAAAAAACTAGCTCTCATTCATTCAAAGACTTGCTAGAATTCTTACTGTGTCAGATACTATGCTATTACTGAGGACACAATGATGACCCCAAAACTAGACAATACCCCTGCCTTCTTGAATGTAACAGTCTGTTAGTGGAAAGGCATTAAATCAAATAAATGAACTGTAAAGATTTATAAGTGTGGTAAGTGCAAGAGGGAGAGATGTATCAGGCTGTAACATGGAGGTGCTGTCCTCAATTGGGAAGTGGGGTGGGGACAGAGCAGGGTTAAGTATGGGCAAGAAAGATTTCGCTGAGGAAGTAACTTTGCGGCAAAGGTCTGATGGATGAATAAGAGTTAACCTATAAATCTGCAAAGAGGTAGCCAGGGTTGAATAACTACAGCTAACAGGTGCCAGACATCGTACTTGGTGCTTTGCATATGGTATCTAATTCTCTCAACAACTCCGTGAAGTATAAGGTATTTCCCCCATTCACACATGTGCAAACGGAGGCACAGAAAGGCTTAGTAACTTGGCCGGGGTAATCAGTAAGTGGCTGAGATGGGAACGAGGGTCCAGCTCCGAAGCCTGGTGCTCCTAACCACATTTTAACCTCTCAGAAACATAACAAAGCATTCAGGAGGCAGGGAGCTCAGGGATTCAGGCTGCCTTAGCTCTTATTCCACTTCCACAACTCACTGGCAGCATGAACTTGGACAGTTTAAGGTCTTCTTTGCTCATCCATAAAGTAAAGACAGCAATATCGACCTAACAGGGCTTTTGAGAATATTACACCAGCTAAGGGATGAAAAGCAATTACAACCTGACACGCAGCTGTCTGCGGCTGCGCTGTCCAACGGAAATAGAATGCGAGCTACATCTGCGATTTTTAATTTTCTAGGAGCCAGGTTAAAAAAAGTAAATACGGTGAAATTCATGTTAGTAATATTTTATTCAGCCCAATACATCCAAAAACACTATCATTTCAACATGTAATCTTTATAAAAATTATCAAAGGGCCATTCCTCCTTTTGTGTAGTCTTCGAAATTCAGCCTGCATCTTCCATTTTACAGCACTTCTCAATTCAGACTGCCACTAGTGGCTAGCGGCTACCGTACTGGACCGAGCGGACCCGGTGTTTGTTATCACCCGGAGGCCCAGGCGAGCGACCCCGTCTTCCGTACAGAGGCAGAACACCCGGAGGTGGCCACCCGGCCCAACGGAAGATTGAGACCGGCTCGGAACCTGGTTGAGAAGAACTCCGGGTTCCGCTGAAGAAGTTGTTCCTGCTAAAGGCCTCCGCCGTGACCCGGACCCCAAGTTTCCCTAGGCCCTGCTTTCCCCCACTCCCCAGAGAGCACTCCCCTTGGCCGCTCCCACAGCTCCTCTCCACACGCACCTCCCTCCAGGACCCTTGCCCCTACCTCTCTCCTCACCCTTTTCCCCCGCTGCTGCAGCCAGCCGCTCGAGACGAGGGCTCACGGCGCCCAGGTTCGCGATGGCAACCCCACTTCACGACCAGAGTCGTCTACACATTCATTCAGCTAGTTCTCAGGTAAGCGCCAGGGCTTTTTGAATGCTGTTCCCGCGAGAACTCACAGGTATCGCGAGATGTTCCCCTCAAGCCGCGCGTTAAGGAAAAACTGGCAGGAACCTCCAATTGAGCTCCCCGCTCCGCCTACTGCGACTGCGCACATGCAAGTGGCCAGACTGGGGCTTTGCGCAGGCGCAGACGTAGTTCTTTAGCTGATCGGCTTTACTCAGAGTTGTTCTTCTGCGTGTCTTCCGGCGTCCGCTTTGAATTGCCATATTGTTTGTTTATTCGCCATTACTTTCGGGAGAGACAGTGTCACTAAAAGGCGAGACAGTGGGAAAATCTGTGGTGTGCAGAAGCCTCCTGCTTCCTACCGCAGACTGGCCGGCTTGCGCTCAGAGGGCCATGCCCTCACTTATCTCCCCAGGGTTCCAGGAGTCTGAATCAGTGTGATAGTGCCTAAACTCATCAAAGGACAGAAGCACAGTTACTGTTATAGAACAGGATGACAGGTATCATTATAATGGCATTGACATTTGTCAGTACAGTGTTAAATTCTATGCGGATTATATCAGTTAAGTCCACAAACAGCCTTAGGAAGTAGGTAGTACCCTCTCTTTTCTCTAAAGAAAACAGCCCCAAGAAGAAAGGTATATTGGTCAAATGGAAGAGCTAGAATTTGAACTAATGCAGCCTGCTGCTAGAGGCCAAGCTCTTGCGTACGTGTTTAAATAACGAATTTATGTTTTGTAAGCGTGATGTCTATTCATAATTCAAAAATTTAAGCAATCAGAACTAACAATAGCCAGAATATACTGAGCAATTCTGAGTCCTAGTAATTGTTCTAAAGGTCATGTGCTTTGAGATCATCTTTCTTGCCTACTTGAGCCCTTGGCCATAGCTCCTCTCTTTTTCATCATCAGTGTTTTTCTTCCTTGGTGGATCTTAGCAGCAAATAAGCATGCTGTAAGGACTTACATCTCAAAAAATAATTCTAATCTTCCTTGACTCCAGCCAGCTATTTGCTTCCCTTGATCACAAAATTCCTGGGAAAAAAATTGATATTGACTATCTTCATTATCTTACCTTTTATTCTTACATTTTTTTCCCACTTAAGGTTTGGGTCCCCACAAGTCCAGTAAAAATGGCTGTTCTCAATGTCACCAGTGAGTTCTGTCTTTCAAAATTTATTACTTAGTCCTCATTTCTCTTGTATTATGGCAGAGGTGATCAGTCTTATTGAGTCTGGCTTTAGGTCTTAGGGTGCTACACCCTCCTTGCTTTCCTCTTTTCAGTTTCTTTTGTGGACTTCTAGTTCTTTTTTTAAATTTATTTATTTAAATTCAAGTTAGTTAACATACAGTGTAGTGTTGGCTTCAGGAGTAGAGCTCAGTGATTCATTCATCTCTTACATGTGACACCCAGTGTTCATTCCAAAAGGTGCCCTCCTTAATGCCCATCACCCATTTAACCCATACCCCCCACTCACCTCCCCTCCAGCAGCCCTCAGGTTGTTCTCTGTATTTACGAGTCTTTTATGGTTTGCCTCCCTCTCTTGTTTTTATGTTATTTTTCCTTCCCTTCCCCTATGTTATGTTATGTTTCTCAAATTCCACACATGAGTGAAATCATAAGCTATTTATCTTTCTCTGACTTACCTCGCTTAGCAGCATACCCTCTAGTTCCATTCATGTTGTTGCACTTGGCAAGATTTCATTGTTTTTGATCGCTGAATAGTATTCCATTATATATACATACATATATATGTATATATATGTATGTATGTGTGTATATATATATATGTACGTATACACACACACACACACACACACACACATCTTCCTTATCCATCCATCATTTGATGGGCTTTTGGGCTCTATCTGTAATTTGGCTATTGTTGCTAACGCTGCTGTAAACATTGGGGTGCATGTGCCCCCTTTGAATCAGCATTTTTGTATCCTGTGGACCTCTAGTTCTAACTGAGTGAGGCCAGACAATGAAGGGTTGACATAGGTTTGAAGACTGGCAACAACTGATACCTTCCAGTTGCCTAGCAGATGCACTTTGGGTCTGAATGAGCCAGGTGCTTGTTCATTTGTCATCACTCCCGTGTTCTTGAGTAAATGAAATTCCATTTTCCCTATCATTTAACAAAGATTTCTCAACCCAACTCCATAAGTAAGACAACATTCTAGCCTAGGTCAACCATGATCTGAACTTCATTTTTTTTTTTTTTGTTACATGAGAAGGTAGACCTACATTTCACTAATGTTTATTCCAAATCTAGGTTTTAATATTTTAAACTTAACTGAGTGGCCACAATGTGTTAAGCATAGTGGAAGGAATTCAGAGATGTGATAATCCCTACCTCTGTCTGAAAGATGTTCAGAATACAGTAGGGGACTAAAAAATAAAACATAAATAACTGCAGGGCTATATATTAATGCCATGTGAATAGTACATACCTTACACTAAAAGAGTTGTGTGAAGGGAGAGGTCAATTTTGTGTGGGTGCTCCTTTAATGTGTCACAGTGCAGGTGATGCTTGAGCAGGGCCATTAAGGATGGCTGAGCTAAGGGGAAGTGCATTCAAGGGGAGGGGACATTAGCAAAATCATAGAAGTTAGCTATTTCATAATTATGGTCATTCCTTAGGAACAGTCTGGATAAGTTGTTACCACTACCACCATTGGACACTAGATGTCACAATTGAAATAATTCTAGATGGTCCCTGCTTGTTTGGAAAACTTGATTAAGATTCATAGTTCCAAATACAGATGCACATACCCAGATGAGGTCCACAGACCATGCACTAAATGCCATGGGTCAGAAAAAAAAAGCATATTATCTGTCATTTTCAGTTTACATAATGTGAGATGAGATTTTGCTTCCTCACACAGGTTTTGGATTCACCAAGCATAGGCAGGGAGTTTAAATGATGGGAAAGAACAACCCTCCTTCCCAATACAATTTTTAATATTATAGCTGTTCAAAACTAGAAGAGACTGCTATTGTGAACTGGCCATCATTCCTTCACTATGACTGTTCCAGTGGAAATAAGAGGATTGTTTACCAGAAATGGTGTTGAAAGAGTGTTGCATCGTACTGAAAGCTGTGTGTATTTTGACATGAACTAACTGAATGACTAAATTTGCTTTTGGTATTATAGGGGAATAGTCTTTGTCCTCAAGGAATTTAGAACTTAGTGAAAGAGGCATTTACCAAAATGAACTCTTACTGAGAGTATGGTTTAGACTTTCTTATTCATTTATATTATTAAGTAAAGTTCTCAGCTAGTTTGGAGCACTAGACAAACAAGAACAATACCAAGGCTCTATGACACAGTTTGCAAATAGAAACTGGATAATTTACAAAGCTCCATAATTCATAGGATGGGCCAAGAAACGAAGTTTTAGAAGTTACATTCAAGGTTGTGGTGATTGAAACCCAGAGAATGGCTGAGATCAAGAAAAAGTCTAAGAGAGAGAAGAGAGGGCTGTGTGTAGGACTTTGGTGATTGTCTTAATCCACAGAACAGGAGAAGAGTAAGATACTATAGCAGCAACAACAAACAACAACAAAAGAACCATTTTAAAAGTGACCAGGAAATTTAACCGTCACAGTTATTGCATTAATTAGATATCTACATGAATGACTGTACCAGGCAGGTGGATTTGACTCTTTAATAGTAATAATAATGATAGTGGCAGTCTTCCTTGGCTCTGCTATGTGTATCCAGCTTCAATTTTTGATAAGCTCTATTGCTATACTCTTTTTCCTCCTCAACAGATGCAGTCCTCACTTGGAGCAAAGGTGCATCATCCTGCCATTGTTGACATTTATTGGTTAGCTTCCCAGAACCAATTCCATACTCTTTTTCTTGTCTGAAGCATTCCAATTATTCTTTAATAATTCATCTTTCTCTCCATTTTCAACCATGTGGGTTGTTTAAAATTGATACTACCCTTCAGTTGTAAGGTAGCCCATCACTTTGGTTATAGTAATTTGTTCAAAGATGGGCATGCAACTGAATCCAAGTCAGTGAAACAGAATGGAATATCCCCTGAGACTTCTGGAAAATGGATTTTGTTAACCCACTTTGTACCTAAACTTTGTAGCCCAGAGCTGCCAGCTGCTATCCTAGTTCTATGAAGCTTAAGTCTGTTAGGAATAAACTCAGAAGCAGAGCTAATAATTAGAGAAGTTGAAAAAGAGTCCAGGTAATTTTGTTTGTGCCTTACATCAAGCTATAGATATCCATGAACTATTTAGTCTTTGCTCAAGTGTCTTAATTTTTGTTTTCTGCTACTTGTAACATGAAGGGTTTTAACCAATACACTCAATAATACTTAAGTCTGAGCTTGAGTGAAGTAATTAACTTGTCATGTTCCCACTTTACATTTAGGATGCTATGAGGCCAAAACTGGAAGTTGCTAACATCCAGAGATAGGATCTAAGATGGCTTCTCTGAGAAAAATGCATTGGTTGAAGGAAGACTTATCCTAAATGAAGGGGCCTAGTGTATAGTGCAGTAAAATAAGGACCCAAAATAGTTTGTATGTAATCCCCTTCTTGACACCACTTCATGTTACCATTATGCCTCTGTTAAGCTAACTTCAGGTGATTTTAGCACCCAAGACAGTTAGAATTAAGACTGAAGTGTCATATCAGCTATAGTTTTTACTTGCCCAGAATAGTTCCCAGTCTAGTTAAAGATATATATGTAAATTAAAAATACCAGTTTTAATTTTTGCACCTATTCACAAGACTGTAGTTGCTATTTATCATATCCTATCTTTCAGTGCCCATTACATATTTCTTTTATTTTCTGTCAGCATCCCAACTAGTTGAGGCTCTTTATCCAGTATAGTGACCCAAATCTGCACCGCAAAATAGAACATATTCACTAGTTATGATTTATATTAATTACTGTTCTCTTGGCCCTAATTTATTTGGTCTGATTCAGAGTGAGACAGGATAAAACTTAGGGTCTTGTTCTTTGAGAGCTTGAAACTGTCACACTGCTTTTGTGTGTGTGTGTGTGTGTGTGTGTGTGTGTGCATGCGCACATAAATTTGGTGGAAAGAAGTGGAGATTGTCTTGATGTTGTAACACTTAGTTTCATATATTTTATTCCTAGAAAAAAACAACTTGGGAGTGTACGCAGGAAAAGGAGAAATGGATGAGTCGGCGTCCCCAAGTAAGCAGCTGAGTACACCTGTTCAATAATCCTTGCCCATGAACTACCTCCTGCGTGTTGCCACTAGGTGACAGTCTTTACAAATATTTTATCTGAAAGAGCGTCTTTCTGCTACAAAAATTAGATTCTGTTGGGAGAGATGGTTACCTTGCTAGTTTCAGCTAGAAAATTAAGCAAACACATGTATTTGTTATGAAACTATATTCTTAAGTTATGTGAGGTCATAGTTATTCTTCATCTGGAACACTCTTCTCCTATTATTTAGTTTATTCTATTCTGCAGACTGAAATTTTCCCCCTAAAATTCATATGTTGAAGCCCCAACCTCCACTGTGACTGTATTTGGAGATAGGCTTTTGGAGGTAATTGTAGTTGGATAATGTCAAGAGCGTGGAACCCTAATCTGATAAGGTTAGTGTCCTTATAACAAGAGAAAGAGAAAGATCATGGAGATCTTTCTCTCTCTCTCTCTCTCTCTCTCTCTCTCTCTTTCTCTCTCTCTGTTTCTCTTTCTCTCTCTCTCTCTCTCCCTCTCTCTCTCTCTCTCTCTCTCTCTGTCTCTCTCTCTCCCCCATGTCCCACAGAAGAAAGGCCATGAAAGAAGGTGGCATCTACAAATCAGGAAGAGAGCCCTCACCAAGGAATGGGCCAGCACCTTGATCTTAGACTTCTCAGCCTTCAGAACTGTGAGAAATAAATTCTCTGTTGTTTAAGTATGTTGTTATTGTAGACTGGCACAGACTGTCCACAGCTGTAGAGACCCTATGACTCATGGTTCAGAATACAGTACATGTTCTAGAGTCAACATCTGGGTTCATTTGGAGGCTGTGTTTCTCCGTAGCAGTGTTACCTTTAACAAACTTCTTAGCCTTTCTAAGACTCAGTTTCTTCAAGTACAAAATGAAATAATCAAAGGAGCTAATTCAATAGGTCATTGTGTAGTTTAATACTTTTTAAACATTTAGCATGATGTCAGTAATGTCAGCTATTATTAAGAGCATTGTCTTAGCCAAGATGTCACTCCCTCTGGGACAGAAAAGAGTTCCCCTTTTCTGAGTCCTTATCCTAGAGCATGTCTTTTATGTACAGTTTTATAGCACCCTGGGCTTATCCTTTTGGAACACTTACAATAGTTTACAGTAATTTGTGTCATTTATGTCTGCCTGCCTCACTAAACTGTAAGCTATTTGAGGCTAGAAAGGCCTTTATATGTTTTACTCACTGTGGTTTCTCTTGGCAAGGGTCATAGTGCATGGGAGAGCTAGGTGCTAAAGTCAAGTTTCCTTAATGAATGAAAAATGAAATTCATTAATTTAAATGAGGACTCTGTAAATGGAGAGAACTAAGTAACTTGTATTCTTAATTCTGAATCAAATATGCAGAAAATGTATTAACTGTGAAACAAATTAAATGTCTCAGAGATGGTATGCCAAATGTGTAGTTTAGGATATTTGATAACCTTTGAAATTTTAATCACTTCGTTCACTTATGATAATATGTGTCCCTCACTTGAATCAGTTTTTATTCATTGAGAATTTACATATTGATGTAATTTCTTTAATTCAGGCATTTTAAATTATACTCAGGAACCTGGTGTAAAAAATAACCCTATGGGAGGGCCTGTAAAGCAAAGCATTTTTGGCCAAAGGAAATGTTCACTTTTATGTAAATGCAGACTTGTATTAAATTATTTTAAAGGAAGATCCACCCTTGATTAACTTAAAGTTTTAAAACTCACGTTTTCCTGATACTTTATCATGTCATGGACAGGTTTATCTATTTCGTGCAAAACAAAATATGTTGTCTTATTAATTTTCCAAAAATAGAAAATATTAAAAAGGGTGTATAATTGCAGTAATTCTTAAAGTCTTTTGGTTATGGAATGCCCAACTAAGCAAGATAGCCCAAAAGCATAATAATGAGAAATGTATGAGAAGTATTAGTTATTCATATTTAAAAAGGTAATCTTATGTTTACAAAGTTTTCTTAAAATATGAGGAATGAGAAAGTGTTTTGTGGGTCTTACATACCTTAGATAGTAAAACTCCCTTTTTCCTACCATGGTGATAAAACATTAGGAAGCCTTGATATGGGATATGATCCTTTCTTCAAATATTGCTTTACCATTTTATTTGCCTCTGCATTATCAGGCAGGATGCTTGGACCCTGGCTTCATCACAGATGAACCCCATCAACTCCCCTATGACATACTACATGCTGGCAGTACTTGGCTACTTTTGATAAATTGGTCAGTCTTGTGAAATACTTCTCTGAGCTGAAGTTCTGGAACTTGTCAGGTGTCCTCTCTGACACTCATGTCTTCCTTCGGCTCTCAGATTACCCAACCAGCTGGGGCAAAGCCCATTTTCTCCCACAAAGCATGCTTCTTTGGAAATTTGGATCTATTGGCTTTTGGCACTAAAAAGTAACACTCTTGCACTTTCTGTCAGATCAGTACTGAATAATCTCTCTGGGCTGAGTAACCTTTTAAATGTTGGAAGAGTAACAATTCCATAGACCAATGTGCATTTACAATTTGTAAGAAAACTCATAGGAATACAGTGTACCTTTTGACTGCATTTGAATATAGCAAGGCCCAAATCTCTATGAACAAAATAGGTATGTCTTATGAATTACATCGGCATGTAATTATTATTATTATATATGACTGAAGGCAGGGAGTTACGAAAGGGTCTTGGTGACTGTTATCCTCCTACCAATAAAACTCCTGCCAAAGGGATTAATAAGCATCCTATAAACAGGCAGAGTTAAGTTCTTGAAAACAGCATATCTTTCACAGGATTTAAATCTCCCAGTCAAAGGGAAAAATAGGTTAAAAAAACTAACATCTTGTCTATTCTTAAATATGATGGGAAGGTCTGATTTCATTCCAACTGCCACAAAAATAAGCAGTGCTACTCTCAGTCTAAGAAATAGATATACGTATGTACATTTCAAAGAGTGGTTTCCAAACTTTGTTCTACATTAGAAACACCTAATATAGAACATTAATGAGGAGCTTTTACAACTCCTGATGCTCAGGCTGTACCCAACACTAATTAAATTGGAATGTCTGGGGGTGGGTGCCAGGCATCAGTAAGTTTTAAAGATCCCTGGGAGAATGCAACGTGCAGCAAAGTTTGGGAACCTGGGTTAACACAGGCATGCACTCGCTCCTGCACTCCAGCTTTTCTTTACTGCCTCTTTAGCTCAATGGTTCTCAACCTGACTGCCCATTAGAATCACAGAAAATGTTTTTAAAAAATCCCATTCTTATTCATTTGGTATAAGAATCAGAAATGTTTGGCTCTTTCGCAGGTGACTCTAATGTACAACCATGGTGGAATCACTGGGCTAGCTGATTATATAAAGAGGTAGGATAAGGTGGGTCCTTTAGTCTTTTTCTGGCAGTTAAGAGCTTTCTACATTTTTAAATTATTGTTCACGTGCTTTGTTGAATGAATTTTTTCTTCAGTTCACTAGACTGTAAAGTCCAACCATTTTCCTGAATCCATTGGTGGTAGGATTGTCCAATAAAATACAGGACAGCCAGTTAAATTTGATTTCAGCCACACAATGAATAATTTTTAGTACAGTATGCTCATGCAATATTTGGGATATATAATAAAAAAACATTATTTATCAGAAAGTCAAGTTTAACTGGTGTCCTGTGTTTTTATTTGCTACTTCTGATCATGTTAAGTAGTGGGAGAACATGGCTCATGCTTGGGAAAATCAGCAGCTGAATTTAGTGAGACTTTCATCCTTTTAATCTTCAGGGTTTATGGTCTCTGTCTTTTAGCTCTTACCCTTCTAGCTGTAGAGGTGGTAGATAAAAAGGCAGGAGCAGTTTGGGAATTAAAAGCTGCTTAAGGGGCACCTGGGTGGCTTGGTCGGTTGGGCATCCGACTTCAGCTCAGGTCATGATCTCACGGTCCGTGGGTTCGAGCCCCACGTCGGGCTCTGTGCTGACAGCTCGGAGCCTGGAGCCTGTTTCAGATTCTGTGTCTCCCTCTCTCTCTGCTCCTCCCCTGTTCATGCTCTGTCTCTCTCTGTCTCAAAAATAAATAAACGTTAAAAAAAAAAATTTTTTAAAGCTGCTTAAAATCCTGCAGCGAGCCAAGTATTTACCCACCATTCCTTTTGCTTAGGGTATCATCGAGTGACTAACAGGGGGGCAAGCATGAGCACTATGCAAGAAAATAGAACATGGAAAGTGGTAAAGATCTGAGTCTTCAGTATAAGCTTTAGTTTCAGGAACCCAAGTTCTTCACGTGCTCTCAATACGATTGCCATTTTGAGCCTTTTGTATGACTTTTAAATGGTTCAGAATTGCTTCTTTAAAAAGTATTTCTTCTAATCTACCTGAATATCAGATGCTTGCTGCTTCAGCTGGTGTTGAGATAGTTTACAGGTGAAACTGTTCTCAGAGCATAGCTTACTGAGTCTGAACTAATGGAAACTTTAGATTGTCCCCTGCAATCTTGTAAGAACTCCGTCATCTCAAGCAGCTTCCCAAGTGGTCTGGATGCCTTTCAGCCCCATCCTCTAAGGACTGTGCACCATAAGCTGATTACTGAAATTTCCTTCCTCCCCACTATCCCAAATAGGCCTTGAATTGTAAATAAAAGCTGTGGGTAGGTATATTTCTTGGCCTATAGCAGGCTTTATACAAAGGGGAAAGGAGCAAGATTTCACGATAATTCCCAGAAAGCAGGTGTTGTAATGATTTTAGCAAATCGGAGCCTGACATTTTGATGAACGGCTCTTGAGCACCCCTCATAATTTCCTCTATTGGAGAGATAGGCAAACGGGTAATATATCAAATCCCCGTTTTCTGGTCCAAGTTTACTAATAGAATGAGGTGAAACAGGTGAAGCACATTAACTTTTAACCTGTTAACATTGATTTTTTTCACTAAGCGTTAGATGTTTAAAAGGGAAATGCACGCTGGCAGAAAGGAGACAAGACAGAGGGTGATAGGAAGGGGCTGAAAGCTGGCCTGCATCATGGAACATATTTGCAAGCCAGCTGGGCCCATGTGCAGATGTTTTTATAGGAATAAGAAGGAGGGACAAGTGTTCTAATATTCAGTGCATTAATGAAGTAGTGGAATTTCTCTTTCTGTGATGCTGCTCCTTTCTGTGGCTGGAGGTGAGGTTAGAGGATCAGAGGCTTTGAGATAAAATTATTATTCAAACTGAGTTCAAGGAAATTGCTTACAGTGATAGTAATGCTTTTTTCCAAGTTCACTTAAAACGGGTTAATTTTTTAGTATGCTGACTCTGAAAACCAAAGAGCCACATGTTAATTTGCCTATGGATAAAACAATCAAATCATCATCATATACTTTTTTCATAGGTGGGCAGACATGTACCTAGTTGGAGAAAATGGTTTTAAAATTGATCTTCTTGAGTCTAAATGTTGAGCATGTTTTAGGGCAATAGAAGTTAAGTCCTCCCTTACCCAAATGGTTAGCTTGGTCTTCCACTTTTTGCCTGAATGCTTCAGTACCATGTCTATGCAGCATGCATTCCAGAAAATGGAGGAAGTCAACTTTTCTATGTTAGTTGGAGGTTTACAAATTGATGGCCCACTGTTTGGCGCACATAGTGCAAGAAAAGGGGGGTAAAACACCTTTGAGCCAAAATTAGGAACCAGAGAATTTACACACACACACACACACACACACACACACACACACACACACAAATGCTCACGCACATAGAAATTTGGATTGCCAGCTTCTCTTGAAAATTCAGATTTGGTTATGTTGTGCCCACATTCTCATGGCAACACCTTTGTATTTTTCTGGACACATGTTTTCCAGTTTACTGTAGTGCCTGTCACTGAATCATTGGTTTTATTTATTCAGTGAAATAGGTGAGATATAAGGAGACATTTATTGTACCTTTATTTATGGTTCCTATATATATTTGAATTTATCATCTATGATATGAGGCTAGACTAGATTATATTATTGCTCCAATGTCTTTCAAGTTGATTCTGTGATTCTTATATAAATGTTTTTTAATATTGTTGGAGATTATCTGATACTTTGCTTGAGCAAAGAACTTGACTGTATTGTAGCTCTAAAAGTCACTTCTGTCCTATGTCAATTTAGTCTGCTTAAAGTGTGAATGAATTTATGACTAACAGAATAACTCTTAAGTTAATTTTCTTCTTTGGCTGTGTTTTCATTGATGGGAATTAAAGAGATCATCTGGATAAGCTTATTTATAAATGGACAACAGAACTAAATAATTTGTTCAGAAGTGATTGCCTGTGAAGGTAAAATCTGGCAATGAGATGTTCAACTGCTGACTCCACCTAGTATCAGACAACTTAACACAAGGAAGTACCTTAGGGATAAAATCCACCCCCTTTGTTTGACAGATGAAACTGAATTTAAGAGAAGTAAAGCCATTTATTCTTAATCACGCTATAGATTTGTGTCAAAGCTGGGCCTAAATCCATCTCTTTTGACTTTAACCAAAGCCAGTGTTATTTCTTTTATGCTTAATTGCCTCTAATTATATAGATACAGTTTCGGGTTTATTTCTCAGTTTTCATTGTTATTCTAATAAACATTATTTACAATAAAAATTATTACAACTTTGTCATACCTATGCACTTCATAGTTATCAAAATTATTTATGATGAAATTATAAATCATTTCATAGGTACTTTACTTGAAAATATGAAAATGACCCTTAATAATAAAAAGTTTATAATTCATAGTTTAATTTTAAAAGACTTCCAAACAATAGGAAATGCTAACAATATTTGTCTTTGCATAATTTTAGATAGCTTCCCTACTTCTTTCCTGTTATTTTCTGTTTGTCCAAATTTTCCATAATGAATCTATATCATTTTTATAATTGTTAGAATTTTAAAACAGTTATATAAAAGAAACAAAGGCAAATACAGCTTAATAAAGACATGAAACACTTATATGAAAATAAAATGTTCTCACACCTCATTCAGTCCTATGAATGGGATGTAAAGACCATTTCCTGTGACTCAAACATGCACACACAAAGAGAAAGGATTTGACACTTTCCCACAGTGAAAGAAAAATGTCTGGTGGCCATGATTGCAAGGGGCATGTGCTGAGGGCTGTGACCTAGAGTGCATTCCAGGCTGAGTAACGCTGACTTTAAAATTGAAAATCCAGCAGTTCCAACCCTCTGAATCATGATCCTTTACAGTATCTGGCTAATTGACTTAGCCCAATCTTCTAGCATGGACTTGTCAAAAAAAAATTTTTTTTTTTTTGAAATTCTGAAAGCTAAGGAAAATTCAGATTTTGATTTACTTTTGTCTAGTGTTAGGAAATGTAAAGGAAATTTGCACCCAACATCTAAAGGCTACTGCAACAGCTGCATGGTTACCAGGGGAAGAATTTACTTGGATGGAGAGAGAAAATACTTCTTTATAAGTAACCTGTTTTTATGACTCCTGTTTCTGGGAAACCTGATATATACAATGCACCTATGAGTATTAGAGGTCAAGTTCTGACTGTGTTTTTATTAAATATTTGACTGTTTTATGTTTTATTGTAATCACTAAGTTTGAGATCTGGGTGATTAAAGAGCTTGTCTGTAAGGAACTTGCCACTGTCTCTCTTCTCCCTCTCTCTCTCTCTCTCTCTCTCTCTCTCTCTCTCTCTCTCTCTCTATATATATATATATATATATATATATATATCCTTCTCCCTCCCCTTTCCTTCTACCTCTCTCTATATATTTTGAAAATACTAAGTTTAAAAATAAGGATCAGTCTACTTTCTCACGCTTTTTAATTTTGATTTCTTAAGAAGATGAAGCATCAGAGAATATTGCATAGCTCGGTGTTGATTGAACAATTACTGTCCTCAGTCCTTTAATGTCCTTTCTGCAAAGGCAGGATGCTTGAGAGAATAGTATTGAAAAATACATCCGGTGTTTTTTGTCTGCTAGAAAAGCACCATTTTACTTACTTTCCCTTTATCATGAGAAGGGACACACACCCATCTTACAAGACGATATTTTAGGACTCCAGATAACCTATTTTAATTATGAATCTCAATAAAATAGTGCATCAAGTTTTTCTATCAGCAGTTAGCTCTTAGCAGGACTGTTCCCTTTTTAAATTTTTATTATGTTTTCAGATAAATCATAACCTCTTTTAATATCTAAGTCAGCACTAACACACACACACACACACACACACACACACACACACACACACTTACCTCTAATCTGCTAGCTGTATCTATAAACCTTCCTAATATAGTTGGGATGTGGAACTGCTTCTGCTTATAGAGTTGGACAAAAGAGCCCTTCGACTAGGCCTAGTGATACTTCACATAACACAGGCATGAAATTTCCTCCCTCCTGTTTTCCCCACTAAGTATAATTTACCAAAGTAAATTTCATATTTTCTTTCTCAGAGTCAGAGTGATGAGCTCTGGCTGGGAATGCTGAGGCTCTGACACACAGCCAGGAGGGTACTTAGAATCTAAGTGACAAAAGAGTACTTCAGTTTAGAAGGAAGAGTAATTGAAAAATCTCAGGCTGTTCCATGCAGTTCTTCTTAAGTGATTCCTGGAAACAAACTTTTATAGTCAAACTCCCTCTCACTCATGAGTCTTCTTGCTTCTAACCCTACAATGACATAGGTATAAAATAAAACACATTTACAGTTGCAGATGTGAGTAAAGAAAATTCCAAAGAGCAACCTTAACACAAGTTTTGGCTTCTTTTAAAAGTCTTTTAAAATAACTTTTCAAAAAGTTGTAGGTTTAAAATGCTACTTAGGTTGGAGAATAAGTAAAGTTTTTGTATTGCCTTATACTTTATGAAACACTTACAGGTAGATTACATTATTTAGCAGAAAAAAATAAAAGAGTCTCCCCAGTAGAAAATGGGTTGTGCAATTTAGTCAGATCCCTGAGTGAGTGTGAGGTATTAATATTCAGCACAATGTGCAAACTTGGGAGGGAGAAACTTGGACAGGCAGTGGAATAAACGTGACTGGGGAAGCACCTAGTTCTGAGAGCTTCAGCTGGTGGAATGGGTAAGTCCTGCCACCAGAGACAGACAAATGTTTGTTCTAATCTCTACTTTACTTCTTTATAGAGAGTGGCCTAAGAGTGGAGGTTTGGGTGACATTTCTTGGATCCAAATCCTGCATTCATAACTTATTCTGTGACCTTGTTATCCTCATGGTGTTTCTGTTTTCTCATCACAGAATAGAGACAATAATACCAACTAGTACATAGTGCTGTGAGGATTGAATGAGATCTGATATGCATTATGATTGGAAAGGTGCTGGCACATAGTTCATCTGTAATAAATAACAGTGAGCCACTGTTAGCTAATGTGTAACCTTAATAAAGGCCAGTCATGTGACTGCTCCCTATCTCAATGTCCTCATATAATAAAAGGGGAGAGGAGAATTATTGTAAGGATTAACTGAGAGCATGTTAATTTAATTTTAACCTTTTTATTAAAAATATTGCAAACAGACACAAAAGTAGAGACTAATGTGACCTTGGTTCCTGGTTCTGCATGTAAGGAACTTGGAAGTTGCCTCTCTTGTTCTAACAAGTAAAAGTCAAACAAACTTAAAAAATAATAACTCTTCTAGGATATGTAAAAGTGGGGAAGATGCAGGACATACCACTGCCCTCAAGATTGGAGAGTCAGAGAGATGAATACAGGGAGGCATGACTTCCTGGAACAGAGACTTATAAGCAGGTACCAGTGGGGGAACAAGTGCCAGGTAGGAAAACCCAAATCATAATTGACGAACTGCTGGAGGCTCAATGCAGACAAGTCTCAGAGTTAAAAACAACAGGGAGGGGGTGCCTGGGTGGCTCAGTCAGTTAAGCGTCCGACTTTGGCTCAGGTCATTTTCTCACGGCTCGTGAGTTCAAGCCCCATGTCCGGCTCTGTACTGACAGCTCTTACGGCTCAGAGCCTGGAGCCTGCTTTGGATTCTGTGTCTCCCCACCACCTCTGCCCTTCCTCTGCTCTCTCTCTCTCTCTCTCTCTCTCTCTCTCTGTCTCTCTCTGAAAAAAAGAAAAAAAACACACAACAGGGAGATGCAGGCATAAGGGGACTACCCCCCCCCACACACACAACAATATTGTGAGATTTACCAGATTCCCATGGTAAATATGGGAGGAAAATCCCATCATGCTTCTAGCAAAAGGAGGGGAAAATAAACAAGTTTGAAATATGCTGGAGCACTCTCTTCTTAACAAGACCTGCCATCAGGAGCAGCTAGTTAACCAGAGCCTAACCTGGCAAGGTATCATCAGAGCCTAACTGACCTGGGGAAGGGAAATACCCAATTTCAGCTGGCTCCAGCCACCTTGTGCCACCTAACAGGGGAGAAAAGAAACTGAGAAAGACTTGTGAAGTTCACAGTCCTGACATAGGCTCACTAAAAGACTGAAACCTGATCATAGGACTATAGAGTATCTCTGCCCAGCCACTACCACATTATGAAAGACCTATTTACAACAATACCTTTACCCCAAAACATATCTGGCTATCAAGAAAAAAATTACATGGCATACCAAAAGTAAAAAGCAAACAAACAAACAAAAAATATCACACAGTTTAAAGAGATAGAGCAAGCATCAGAACCAGACATGGCAGGATGTTACAATTATCAGACTGAGAATTTAAAACAGCAATGATTAATATGCTAAGGGCTCTCTTGGATAAAAGAGACAGCATGCAAGAACAGATGGGCAATGTAAGCAGAAAGATGGAAATCCAAAGAAAAAAATCAAAAAGAAATGCTAGGGAGACTAATGTAAATAATTGCATTTGCCCATCATCAAGTTTTAACAATGATCTCTTTTTGCTATTTCTGTTTCAATTACTACCCCATCAATTTTTTTCTGAGACTTTTTGAGAAAATGTCAGACATTATTTAACCATAAATTCTTCACCATGCAGATATAGTAGATTGTTTGCAGAATTGCCGCAATGATTCTTCTGTGTATAATGTGAATTGCGATATGACTTGGTGTCTCCTCCAGTTAGGAAGTGGAGTCTGTTTCCAGTCTTGGGACGTGCCTTGACTAATGAATGTGAAAAATGTGATATTGTAGGATTCCAAACCTCCAAAAATTGCCCACCTGAGCCCAATCCAAGTTGCCGACCTTACAGAATCATTACTAAATAACACTACTAAGTCTAGGGTGGTTTACTGTGCAGCAATAGATACCTAACACAGTGATGTGTTTTTAAAAGTGCCTAACATAGGTCTTCATACATAATAAACATTATTTTGCCATCCTGTCCAGGAGACTGAACTCACAAGGTTTGAGATGTTTTGTAACTCTGAGAGAGATTGTCAGCATGCTAGGATTAGTGTGGCATTAATTCCATGGCATTAATGCTAACTAAGATAGTCTTTCGTGGCTGAATTAGATATTTCAACTTAAGGTAGAGGAGGCTGATCCTTGACCCAAGCTTTACTGGGTCACCGTCTCCTTTGAGAATCTGATGAAGTCTATAGAACTTCTTCCTGGAAAAGAATTCCCATGTACACAGATCACCTTGCATGTGCATCCACATTTGTGTGTGCCCACATGCACGTGAAAGTTTACTTACATTGTAGGGACTCATGAGCCAGTCACCTTAGGTGAACGCTGAATCCCCCTGGCTGCATTATCAGTGCTAATGGCCAAAGAACCGGTTTATGACTATTTCCTAGGCATTTGCTTCCATTGCGATTGCTGTTACAGCTACTAGTGAATGAGGAGGAACTGTTGGTAAGGGTCTGGCTGGATTTCAGATTTAGGGTCTAAAAGCTTCTTCATCAATGCTTGGTTTAAACAGATCTGTTTTAAGGCCCTTCAAAGCTTTTAGCTCATTTGTCCCACTCCTACCCAAACCTTGCTTTTTAGACCAAGCTCTGGATGACAGAATGCTCAGGAAGTTGGCAGCTGCCCACAGAACCTCAGCAGCTGCATTTTACCATGCTGCTTGCACTGTCCAGTGAGCTGGATGCTTCCACGTGACTTTGCTGTCCATTTCATGAAGATTGTAATTGGTTATTTATTACTATTGTGCAAACTATAAATATTTGTTCATATTTTACACTGTTTAATTGTTGTCAACACTAGTGTGTTCAAGATCTTATTGATGGAGATGGCCAGCTCTTCGGCCGTTGAGTCCATCTCTTGCTAATACTCCATAGTGTCCAGTATTCTCCAGCAATAGGTAGAGCTGGATGGAAACAGGGACATGCTAAAGACTAGAGAGCCATCCCCAAACTCAGGTGCACTGAGAAGTTGGAATGCCTGTAATTCAAAATTAAAGTAACTTGATTGTTTTTAAGAAATATAAATCAAAAGTGTTATTAATAAACATAAAGTAGTACCCACCCCCTATCACTTATTACTCTCTTTCCTCTTTGCTTTATTCTTTGTAACAACACTTACCACCTTGCATAATAATACACATTTATTTGGTTATTGTTTGCCTTCCTTTATTTTAATGTAAGCTTTATTAGAACAGGGACTTTGTATTGCCAGCACAGTGACTGGCACATAGTAGGTTCTCAGTAATTATTTTAATTTTCTTTTGAATAAATTAATTTAAAATTGATTCAACAATTCTATACATTACTTGGTGCTTATCACAGTAAGTGTACTCTTAATCCTGTCCACCTATTTTACCCATCCCCCTACCTCCTCTCCTCTGACAGCTACCAGTGTGTTCTTTATATTTAAGGTCTAGGTTTTTTTGTTTGACTCTTTTTTCTTTGTTTTGTTTTTTAAATTCCACATATAGTGAAATCATATGGTATTTGTATTTCTCTCACTGACTTATTTATTTCACTTTGCATTGTGCTCTCTAGATCCATCCATGTTGTTGCAACTGGCAAGATTCCATTATTTTTTACGGCTGAGGAATATTCCATTGTATATATACCACATCTTTTTTTTTTTTTTTTGAATCAATCTTCTGGTATTTATTGTCTGTATCGGGGAGGGACCATTTCTTTTCTTTTCTTTTTTTTAAATTTTATTTTTTTTAATTTACATCCAAATTAGTTAGCATATAGTGCAACAGTGATTTCAGGAGTAAATTCCTTAATGCCCCTTACCCATTTAGCCCATCCCCCTTCCATAACCCCTCCAGTAACCCTCTGTTTGTTCTCCATATTTAAGAGTCTTTTATATTTTGTCCCCCTCCTTGTTTTTATATTATTTTTACTTCCCTTCCCTTATGTTCATCTGTTTTGTCTCTTAAAGTCCTCGTATGAGTGAAGTCATATGATATTTGTCTTTCTCTGACTAATTTCGCTTAGTATAATGCCCTCCACATAGTTGCAAATGGCAAGATTTCCATCTTTTTCATTGCCGAGTAATACTCCATTGTATGTATGTGTGTGTGTGTGTGTGTGTGTATGTGTGTGTGTATATATATATATGTATATATATGTATACATATATATATCACATCTTCTTTATCCGTTCATCAACTGATGGACATTTGGGCTCTTTCCATGCTTTGGCTATTGTTGATAGTGCTCCTATAAACATTGGGGTGCATATATCCCTTCGAAACAGCACACCTGTATACCTTGGATAAATACCTAGTAGTGCAATTGCTGGGTCATAGGGTAGTTCTATTTTTAGTTTTTTGAGGAACCTCCATACTGTTTTCCAGAGTGGCTGCACCAGCTTGCATTCCCACCAGCAATACAAAAGAGATCCTCTTTCTTCGCATCCTTGCCAACATCTGTTGTCGCCTGAGTTGTTAATGTTAGCCATTCTGACAGGTGTGAGGTGGTGTCTCATTGTGGTTTTGATTTGTATTTCCCTGATGATGAGTGATGTTGAGCATTTTTTCATGTGTCAGTTGGCCATCTGGATGTCTTCTTTGGAGAAGTGTCTATTCATGTCTTTTGCCCATTTCTTCACTGGATTGTTTGCTTTTTGGGTGTTGAGTTTGATAAGTTCTTTATAGATTTTGGATACTAACCCTTTAATCTGATATGTTGTTTGCAAATATCTTCTCCATTCTGTCAGTTGCCTTTTAGTTTTGCTGATTGTTTCCTTTGCTGTGCAGAAGCTTTTTATTGTGATGAGGTCCCAGTAGTTCATTTTTGCTTTTGTTTCCCTTGCCTCCGGAGACGTGTTGAGTAAGAAGTTGCTGCAGCCAAGATCAAAGAGGTTTTTGCCTGCTTTCTCCTTGAGGATTTTGATGGCTTCCTGTCTTACATTTAGGTATTTCATCCATTTTGAGTTTATTTTTGTGTATGGTGTAAGAAAGTGGTCCAGGTTCATTCTTCTGCATGTCACTGTCCAGTTTTCCCAGCACCACTTGCTGAAGAGACTGTATTCCATTGGATATTCTTTCCTGCCTTGTCAGAGATTAGTTGGCCATACGTTTGTGAGTCCATTCCTGGGTTCTCTAGTCGGTTCCATTGAACTGAGTGTCTGTTCTTGTGCCAGTCCCATACTGTCTTGAAGCTTTGTAGTATAGCTTGAAGTCCGAGATTGTGATGCCTCCTGCTTTGGTTTTCTTTTTCAAGATTGCTTTGGCTAATTCAGGGTCTCTTCTGGTTCCATACACATTTTGTGATTATTTGTTCTAGCTCTGTGAAGAATGCTGGTGTTATTTTGATAGGGATTGCGTTGAATATGTAGAATTCTTTGGCTAATATCAACATTTTAACAATATTTGTTCTTCCTATCCAGGAGCATGGAATCTTTTCCATTTTTTTGTGTCTTCTTCAATTTATTTCATAAGCTTTCTATAGTTTTCAGTGTATAGATTTTTTCACCTCTTTGGTTAGATTTATTCCCAGGTATTTTATGGTTTTGGTGCAATTGTAAATGGGATTGATGCCTTGATTTCTCTTTCTGTTGCTTCATTGTTGGTGAATAGGAATGCAACCGATTTCTGTACATTGATTTTATATCCTGCAACTTTGCTGAATTCCTGAATCAGTTCTAGCAGTTTTTTGGTGGAATCTTTTGGGTTTTCCACATAGAGTATCATGTCATCTGTGAAGAGTGAGAGTTTGACCTCCTCCTGGCCAATTTGGATGCCTTTTATTTCTTTGTGTTGTCTGATTGCAGAAGCTAAGACTTCTAATACTATGTTGAATAACAATGGTGAGAGTGGACATCCCTGTCTTGTTCCTAACCTTAGGGGGAAAGCTCTCAGTTTTTCCCCATTGAGTATGATATTAGCATATGGCTTTTATGATTTCGAGGTATGATCCTTCTATCCCTACTTTCTTGAGGGTTTTTATCAAGAAAGGATGCTGTATTTTGTCAAATGCTTTCTCTGCATCTATTGAGAGAATCATATGGTTCTTGTCCTTTCTTTTATTGATGTGATGAATCATGTTAATTGTTTTGCAGATATTGAACCAGCCCTGCCTCCCAGGTATAAATCCCACTTGGTCATGGTGAATAATTTTTTTAATGTATTATTGGATCCGGTTGGCTAATATCTTATTGAGGATTTTTTGCATCCATGTTCATCAGGGAAATTGGTCTATAGTTCTCCTTTTTAGTGGGGTCTCTGTCTGGTTTTGGAATCAAGGTAATGCTGGTGTCATAGAATTGGGGAGTTTTCCTTCCATTCTATTTTTTGGAACAGCTTCAAGAGACAAGGTGCTAACTCTTCCTTAAATGTTTGGTAGAATTCCCCTGGAAAGTCATCTGGCCCTGGACTCTTGCTTTTTTGGGAGATTTTTGATTAGTAATTCGATTTCTTTACTCGTTATGGGTCTGTTCAAATTTTCTATTCCTGTTTCAGTTTTGGTAGTGTATATGTTTCTAGGAATTTGTCCATTTCTTCCAGATTGCCCATTTTATTGGCATATAATTGCTCATAATATTCTCTTATTATTGTTTTTATTTCTGCTGTGTTGGTTGTGATCTCTCCTCTTTCATTCCTGATTTTATTTATTTAGGTCCTTTCCTTTTTCTTCTTGATCAAGCTAGCTAGTGGTTTATCAATTTTGTTAATTCTTTCAAAAAACCAGCTTCTGGTTTCATTGATCTGTTCACTGTTTTTTTTTTTTTTTTTTGGTTTCGATAGCATTAATTTCTGCTCTAATCTTTATTATTTCCTGTCTTCTGCTGGTTTTGGGTTTTATTTGATGTTCTTTTTCCAGTTCTTTAAGGTATAAGTTTAGGTTGTGTATCTGAGATCTTTCTTCCTTCTTTAGGAAGGCCTGGATTGCTATATACTTTCCTCATATGACTGCCTTTGCTGCATCCCAGAGGTTTTGGGTTGTGATGTTGTCATTTTCATTGGCTTCCATATGCTTTTTAATTTCTTCTTTAACTTCTTGGCTGGCCCATTCATTCTTTAGTAGGATGTTCTTTAGTCTCAAAGTATTTGTTACCTTTCCAAATTTTTTATTGTGGTTGATTTTGAGTTTCCTAACATTGTGGTCTGAAAATATGCATGGTATGATCTTGATCTTTTTGTACTTGCTGAGGGCTGATTTGTGTCCCAGTATGTGGTCTATTCTGGAGAACGTCCCATGTGCACTGGAGAAGAATGTATGTTCTGCTGCTTTAGGATGAAGTGTTCTAAATATATCTATTAAGTACATCTGGTCTAGTGTGTCATTCAAAGCCATTGTTTCCTTGTTGATTTTTTGATTAGATGATCTGTCCATTGCTGTGAGTGGGGTGTTGAAGTCTCCTACTATTATGGTATTACTATGAACGAGTTTCTTTATGTTTGTGATTAATTGGTTTATATATTTGGGTTTTTCCACATTTGGCACATAAATGTTTGCAATTGTTAGGTCTTCTTGGTGGATAGACCCCTTAATTATGATATAATGCCCTTCTTCATCTCTTGATACAGTCTTTATTTTAAAGTATAGATTGTCTGATATAAGTATGGCTACTCTGGCTTTCTTTTGTTGACCATTAGCATGATAGATGGTTCTCCATCCCCTTACTTTCAATCTAAAGGTGTCTTTAGGTCTAAAGTGGGTCTCTTGTAAACAGCATATAGGTGGATCTTGTTTTCTTATCCATTCTGTTACTCTGTGTCTTTTTATTGGAGCATTGAGTCCATTGACGATTAGAGTGAGTACTGAAAGATACAAATTTATTGCCATTATGTTGCTTGTAGAGTTGGAGTTTCTGGTGGTATTCTCTGGCCCTTTCTAATCTTTGTTGCTCTTGGTATTTATGTATGTGTGTATGTATGTATGTATGTATGTATGTATATATGTATGTCTTTTTTCCCCTCAGAGTCCCCCTTAAAATTTCTTTCAGGACTGGTTTAGTGGTCACCAACTCCTTTAATTTGTGTTTGTCTGGGAAACTTTTTATCTCTCCTTCTATTTTGAATTACAGCCTTGCTGGATAAAGAATTCTTGGCTGCATATTTTTCTGATTCAGCACATTGAATATATCCTTCCACTCCTTTCTGGCCTGCCAAGTTTCTGTGGATAGGTCTGCTGCAAACCTGATCTGCCTTACCTTGTAGGTTAAGGACTTTTCTTCCTCTTGATGCTTTCATGATTCTCTCCTTGCCTTAGTATTTTGTGAATTTGACTATGATATGCCTTGTTGATGGTCAGTTCTTGTTGAATCTAATGGGAGTCCTCTGTGCTTCCTGAATTTTGATATCTGTGTCTTTCCCCAGGTTAGGAAAGTTTTCTGCTATGATTTGCTCACATAACCCTTCTACCTCTATTTCTTTCTCTTCCTCTTCTGGGACCCCCTATGATTCTGATGTTTTTCCTTTTTAATGAATCACTGATTTCTCTAATTCTTAAATCATGCTCTTTTGTCTTATTCTCCCTCTATTTGTCTGCTTTCTTATTCTCCATAAGTTTGTCCTCTATATCGCTGATTCTCTGTTCTGCCTCATTCATCCTTGCTGCCACGGCATCCATTCAAGATTGCAGCTCAGTTATAGTATTTTTTTATTTCATCCTGACTAGCTTTTACTTCTTTTATCTCCACAGAAAGGGATTCTAATCTATTTTCGACTCCAGCCAGTATTCTTATTATCATGATTCTAAGTTCTGGTTCATACATCTTGCTTGTATCTGTGTTGGTTAAGTCCCTGGCTGTCATTTCTTCCTGCTCCTTCTTTTGGGGTGAATTCCTTCATTTTGTCATTTTGAAGGGTGAAAAGGAATTAATGAGATAGAAAAAATTAAAATTAAAAAAAAATAAAATTAGGGATGCCTGGGTGGCTCGATTGGGTGTCTGACTTCAGCTCAGGTCACGATCTCACAGCTCGTGGGTTTGAGCCCTGTGTCGGGCTCTGTGCTGACAGCTCAGAGCCTGGAGCCTGCTTCAGATTCTGTGTCTCCCTCTCTCTCTCCACACCTCCTCCACTCATGCTGTCTCTCTCTGTCTCAAAAATAAATAAACATTAATTTTTTTGTAAAAATTAAAATTAAAAAATATTAAAATTAAAAAATTAAAAACACACACACACAAAATCGAATAAATGATGCTAGATCCTAGGTGTGTTTTGGTCTGGGTGTTGAAAGTGGCTTGATAGATTAGAGAAAAGAGGGGAAAAAAGAAAAAAAAAAGAAATCACTTGAAAATTTGAAAAAATGAATACACTGAAGTAGACTAAAATGAAATGATGGAAGTAAAATAGAATTTGAAAAAAATTACACAAAAGTAAAAAATATAGTAGAATAAAATTAAAGAAAAATATTTTTAATAAAAATGAATTTTTTCTTTCTGTATTCAAGAAAAACAAAAGTAATGAAAAAGAGAAAAAGAAAGAAAAAATAAGAGAAAGAAAATTGAAGAGTTGGGCCGGCAAACAGTGAAATACGACTGAAATTACTTCGTTTTCCCCTAGAAGTCAAACTATGAAACTCTTTATAGTCCATAAACTAAGCAGGTGGTGAGACTTGGGTTCTTGAACAGCGACGATGGCCCAGTTGGGTGGGGCTTAGTGTAATGGCTCTGTTCTCCACTAAATGGTGCTGCTAGCCTACTGGGGTGGATTGTTGTGGCGCTTGTATGTGCATATGCACATGTATGGGAGTGGTGAAAATGGCGTTGCCCAGCTACCCAGTCTCTAGTATCGGAACTCTTTTCTCCCTGATCAGCAATCCTCACCGGTCCTTCGTATTCAGCTTCTGTCCACTGCCCACTTCCACACTGTCTGTAACCAAGCTCCAGGCAGCACCTACCTCCTGAGTTTTGTCTCAGATGCGGCTGCCTTCCCCAGTCCCCCACTTCTGAGGGAGTTTGGCTTTGACCTGCTCCACGCCTCTGTGGAGTGTCTCACCGAGCAATGGCTGGGTGCTGGCTGCACCCAGGAATGCTTGCAGGACCGTGCTCCTGTGATGCCCAGAGACTACGGCCAGGTGCCAGCCTGCCCCAGAAAAAGTTTGCCAGACAGTGTAGCAGCAGCATCTCAGGGATTATGGAAAATCACAACACACATCTGGCACCAGGCTTAACCCCCAATGACCTTGTTCCAGCACCAGCGAATGTGGCTGTTCTCTGGGGTCTGCTGGGCCCCAGTGGCCTCACAGTGTCTACCAAATGGCCTTTCAGCAGTGGAACCATTTCTCCCTGTGTGACCCAAGAACCTCCCGGGCCCCATTCGGCTCCTGGGGATTCACTCTTCCCACCAGAGCCCTGCCAGCTATCGAGCTGCGGGGTTTCAGACTTTGTGCTCCCCCTGTTTACAGTCTTAATGGAATTTAAACCCTCTCCTTTCTCCTTTCTCCTTTCTCCCTTTTTAGTTCAGTCCTTGTGGCTGTTTCCAATTTTCCACTTTCTCTCCAGCTGCTTTTGGGGAAGGGTGCTTTTCCTGCATTCTCCCCCCACCCCCATCTCTGTCCCCTCTCTGCATGCAAAAGCGGCTCCCTCCATGGCTTCTCTCTCCCCATGTTCACCTCTCCATGCCATGTACCTGCTGAATTCTGTGGTTCAGGGTATGCAGATTGTTGTGTTAATCCTCAGATCAGTTTTTTAGGTGTGCAGGATGGTTTAGTGTTGGTCTGGTTGTATTTCATGGACATGAGACACACAGAAGACTTCCATGCTGTTCCACCATCTTGGCTCCTTCCCTATACCCACATCTTTTTTGTCCATTCATCTGTTGATGGACACTTGGGTTGTGTCCATATTTTGGCTTTTGTAAATAATGCCGCAATAAATATAGTGGGGCATATGTCTCTTCCAATTAGTGTTTTCATTTTCTTTGGGTGAATATGCAGTAGTGGAGTTACTGGATCATAGGGTAGTTCTATTTTTAATTTTTTGAGGAACCTCCATACTATCTTCTACAGTGGCTGCACCAGTTTCCATTCCCACAAGCAGTTCCTTTTTCTCCACATCCTTGCCAACATTTGTTTCTTATGTTTTTTATTTGTTTTCTATAGGTTTTCCTGAGATATACATCTCAGAAAGGCTGAAAGTTTCTCCTGATTGTATTTTTTTTCCACCTGAGAAAAATTTGGTAGCATTCTTAATAATGTAAAAAAAAAAAGTTTGAAAAATGGGTGGACTCACTCTTGCCTCTGGTCTTAATTTAAAGAGTACATAGGCCAACTAATAACTATAATAAAATAATCTGTTAAGCCTCAAAGAATATAATTAAGTAATTCATTTTAAAAGAGGAATATGAATAACTTAAAATATTTGTGAATCTTTAAACTTTTTAGTGATGAAAGAAATGCATATGAAAAGAGTAATGAGATTTTTCACTGACTTGTTTGGCAAAAATTAGTGTCTGGTGTGGGAAATGTGGAAAAATAGCCAGGCTTGTATGCAAAAAGAAGCACTCCTGCATGACCTGGAATAAATTTTCTAAGGGGCAGCTTGGAAGTAAGTGTCAATTTTAGGTGTGGATATCCTTTGGCCCAGCAATTATATTTGAGGGAATGTATCCATGGGAAATTATTGGACATGTGTTCAAAGATATATTTTCAAGGATATTAATGGATGGGCCATTTATAAAATAAAATATTTTAAAACAATACTAATATCTACTAGCCAAGATTAATGAAATTAGTTGACATATATCCATAAAATAAAAATAGCTGACATTTATTGAGCACTTACTATTTGCTTGCCACTGTACTAGTTCATTATAGGGATTAACTCATTTAGTTTTCACAAGCATTCTCTGTATAGATAGTATTATTATCTCATTTTAAAGATGAGGAAAGTGAGACACAAGGAGGTCGAGTAACTTACCCAAGTTTATGCAGCTGCCAAGTGGCAGAGTAGGGGTGACACCCAGGCAGTCTTGTGTGAGTCTGTACATGTGGAATATAACACAACCAGTTTATGGAAAGGGGCATGGGTGTCTTTAGTAGAGGAAAGTAGATTTCAGGAGAATCTAGCATGATTATTGGAAGAACAGAGTGGAGGAAGGAAGAAGATATGTGGAATGCTTAGAAAAAATTGGAAAGAGTTTATGCCAAGATATATCAGGGATTACTTGTAGGTGACTTCCACTTTCTTCTTTATAATTCCTTATAATCTGAGATTCTTGTACAGTAAGCTTGTATTTTTTTTAACAATTAAAAAGGTGTTTTTTAAAAATCAGCGAACTTTTGGGGCACCTGGTGGCTCAGTTGGCTAAGCGTCCGACTCTTGATTTCAGTTCAGGTCATGGTCTCAAGCTTTGTGAGATCGAGCCCCACATCAGGCTTTGCACTGACAATGCGGAGCCTGCTTGGGATTCTCATTCTCCATCTCTCTGTCTCTCTGCCCCTCCCCCCACTCTCAAAATAAATAAATAAACATTAAAAATAAAAAAATAAAAATCAGCCAAGTTTTAGCCTTAATTTGTTTTGAGACATTCCTTTTTGACTCAAATGGTATTGGTTTTCTCGTCTAACGTTTCCTACAAGCCAGTACCTTCCTAAATTTCAATTATTCAATAGTTTAATGTTCGCTATACATCTATATTTTAATAAAACCCTATGTAACTATCCTATGAGTTGTAATTAAGGAGATTGTAGGGATATGAAGATATAACACTGAAATGATTATAATTGACACAGTTACTTGGCTGACCAAATAGCCATTGATGGGATCTCCACTTTTTGCAGATTGGAGAAGCTGGATACTCACTTTCATAGCCATCCTTGGACCTAGAGTTGACCATGGGACAGAAGAGACCAAAGGGGCTGGTGGCTTCATAAGCCCCTACAAAATGTTTTCTTTTCCTTGTAGGAAGAGCAAACCTAACTGGCACTGCTTTCCTCTTCAAGCTTTTAGCCTGTTGTGAGGGCATGATTTTTGCAGTTGTAGTAGCCACTTTTTGAACTTCAGGTTACACATGAGGGCCAAATCAAAAGATATTCTGACCCTAACATGTGGTAGTATTGAACCTAAGACAGCTGAAGCTTATCTCCAGACTTCTTGTTCTGTGGGAAAAATAAAACCTTATTTGTTTAAGCCACCATGAACTCTTTCATAACCTGAAGGCAAGCATATTCCCAATGGATAGTCTATTCAAAATGCTCAGGTGTTATTTTATATTGCATTTAAGAATGTTATGAGGGCACCCGTGTGACTTAGTCAGTAAAACGTCCAACTCTTGATTTTGGCTCAGGTCATGATCTCACAGTTTGTGACACTGAGCCCTGCATTTGGACTCTGTGCTGACAGCATGGAGCCTGCTTGGGATTCTCTCTCTCCCTCTCTCTCTCTCTGCCCCTCCCCCCTCTTAAAATAAACATTTAAAAAATGTTTCATATCTTACCTTGTAAAGAAATGTTTGAATCATTTCCATAGAGTCCTAAAGGACTGTATGAAAATTAGAACTAAAATTAAAACTTATTTAGAAATAAAGCTCATCTGGTTAAATTTCTTCTTTTTTATATACAAAAAAAAGTATTTAAGGAGGGTAAATTATTAGCACAAGTTTATATGACTAGTTGTTCTTTTCTTTTATAAACATTTTTAGAACTTTGTATGGTGACACCTTCAGGTGGCTATTTCTGTTTACTATAAGTCATAAGTCACAAGGTATATGAAGTGCAAGATGATAAACTATGAGCATCCTGCCACATTTCAGTAGATAGACTGCCTGACAAGAAATACGTCTTCTCCTTACCCTGAGCATGGGAACTGCTGGCTGATGAATTCACAGAAGATATGAATGAAGAATGCTTGCCTGGGTGTATTGGTGGGTGTTCTTCATCATAAGCACTTCAAGAGTCATTTTGTTGGATGATTTTGGTCACTGATAGAGGCTGAGATGTGCAAGCTTATGGCAGCCGGCACAGCAATGAACTCATTATTTTTTTCTCAAAGGCCAGCTCAGCCTCTGCTAGAATGTCTTTTTGGGATTTCTGTATCACTCACAGCTAATGAGTCTGGACTTGCCACTTACATTTCCAAAGTGGATTCCAGTGGTATAATATCATTTTAGAATGAAGCTTATAAAGGAAGAAGGTTGACACTGAGAGTATACTAGAGAGCCCCATCCACAAGATATTTATTATAAAACTGCATTTGAATGTGTACCAATAAGGTCTTTTTCTCATGGCCAAGCTATAAAATAACCCCACAAAATCAGAAGACACAGTTGTATCCTAAACACTTGTAAGCTCTCAGCTCCAAAATCACCTCCAAGGGAGCATTCCCTAATTCTTCAGTCTGAGGCAGCCTTACAGCTACTCCAAGATATAACTCCACCTTAGTTTCTTCTAGGCTCTTATTATCATCTGACCATTATGTTATGAATTCTTTTCCTTGTTCTCTGTATCTCTCCCCACACTAGCATGTTATATCAGAAGCAGCAGGACCCGCTCAGTCTTGTTCACTGTGGCATCCTCAGTGAAGATGCAAGGCCAAAGAGCAGGAGTTCAATAAATTATTGTTGAGAGAAGGAGAGAGTGACTGTGATGCTGTAGCTACTTTGGCTATTTAGTGAAGTTAATAAATTTTCTTTTAAGGGTGAGATGGAAGATGAATTCTCTCTTTTTAGTTTTGGTGAGGGTATTGATTTGTATGTTAGCCAAGTACTTGTGTATCTTAGCCTGAAGAGTTACAGTATAAATAAGTAGAAATATACAGGAGCAGTTGCAACTAGCATATGTCTTAGTCATGATAAAATTCATGTGTGTGTGTGTGTGTGTGTGTGTGTGTGTGTGCGTGTCTGTGTGTCTGTGTCTGTGTGTGTATGCATATAGGTTGGTTAGCTTTATATAACTTGCTTTAGCCTGAGTGGCCAAGGGTCTGGGTTACTGGGGAAAATATATATTTTTTAGATTGTGCCAGAATTATACAGATATTTTCATATTCCATTGCATATTATGTTAAACAGATATTTTCACAATCTTCAACTGATCCTATTCTCTAAGTATACATACACGTTGGTTCCCCAGTATAGAACCCAATATAAAAAGCACGAAAACCAGGCCAACATTAGCCTCACTTAGGAAACCTGCAGGGAGTTTGATGGAAAGGAAACCTGGGCGTCTGCAAGAGGTTGACACTGGGCCCAAGAGAGAAGAGCCCATAGAGAATCATGTAGCACCCCACCTACTCTTGGGATGGAAAGTCATGTAGGATGTGATATAGCAAAAACATTATTCAGCTCCAAAGAGCAGCTAAATCTGCCAGCAAACTGAATTTTCAGAGCAAGATAAAACATTAATTACAGATGACAAGATTAGCGTTTGCTTTTTCTGCAAATTCCATGGGGTCTCTAAGCAACTTGATCTTTGAATTCCCAAGGTACTAAAAAATCCACACAGAAGAGTTTGTTGTCTTAATGTTGCAAGAATCCTTGAGCAATTTACTTGAGCACTGCCAAGTAAAAATCTAGCTTAATGACACAGACTATAAGGAATATTTTTGAACTTCTTTTAGAGGACTGACATTTAAAACACAGTTTAAGCTGATAATTTTAAGTATAAATTCTTCCAAAATTCTATGAGTACTCAAGGTGACTTGCCGGAGCTTAAAGAAACAACTGTGTAATCATCAACATTGGATTATCATTTTAGAAAGCCTTTCCACACACTACTTTTTGAAAGTATTTGTCACTTTGAAAGTGTTTGTAATTTTAACAGAGAAGCACTTCCCAAAAGAGAAGTTTGGCTGCTGGAAGGCAAAAAGCTGAGGCCTCATATTTGATATTCATAAATGTGAAGTCACCTTTCCTCTCTTCTTGGCCCAGTCCATTAATACTGACCTCAGAGAATCCTAGGGAACACAGTACAGATTAAATTACCAATGTTCAAGGTTTGGAATAAGTTACCAATGTCCAAGCAGTATCTGTTAGAGAGAAAATGTTGCTGTTGTGGGTATAGACTCTCAGACAACAAGACAAACACAAGTGTACAAGAAATAGAATACTTTTTTTTTTTTTTTTTTTAGCATGGACCCTCATCTTAATGTCAATTCCCCATTCTGTTGAATGGCATAAAACATAAAGTTAGTTGTGGGTACATTCAGTCTTTTCAGGTTTAAACTTCGTAAGTTGAGGGTTTCTTTTTCTCCATCATTCTTCTTGGAGTAGCAGGTAGCATCGTGACAATTTACAAATCCCTCTGAAGTACCTGGAATGATGCAGAGTTTATTCTGCCTTGGCAATATGGTTGGCTATCTTAAGGTCACTAGGCCTTCAACAATCCATGCAGCCCTCTTTTCCTTATTCTTCCAGGCAAGACCACTGCCTCCCATAAATATGGCTGGGAACTACAGTACAAGTCTCCTCTATTTTATCTGAACATTATATCATTTCCCCTTTTGCAACAAACATTAGCCCCTTCGCTGAGAGCCCCCCCATCAGCATCTCACTATTTCGCTCTCTTTTCTGATTTTTTTTCTCCCATCTCAAAAAGTGTGTTAATTCTGAAAAACAAAAACTCAACTTTCAGAAAAGTTGTAAGACTAATATAATTAATGACTGTATACCTTTTATGTAGCTACACCAGTTAAGATTTTGTATCATTTGCTTTATCTCTTTCTGTCTACACACAGGGATACACACACGCACACTTTTTATTCTCCTGAATCAATAGAGAGTTGCTTACATCATGCCATTTCACCCTGAAATAGTTAATCATGCATCTCCCAAGGTTAAGGCATTCTTCTACCTTGTCACATTTGGGAATTTAATATTGACACAATGCCTTTACTAGTATTACTAATGTAGCTCTATATCTAAAAGTTTCCAGTCATCTCAGCAAGGTCCTTTATACATTTTTCCTTTATAATAATAATCTTTGTATAATGATCTGTGATCCAATTTGGGCCCACTAACTGCATTTAGTTATCAGGGGTCTTACCCTTAACTGAGATTATCAGCTCAGAGAATTATCTTGTAAGAGTACATGTAGGGAGAAGGGTTGGGAGTGGAGAAGGAAAAACTCACTTTGTTCTTTAAGCCAGACCCGTGGTTTTTAAAGCTCAGAAACCCAGAGATCACTTCTTTTGTCATTATTTACATCCTTGCTCTTAGCTGCCTACCCTGTAGGCAATGAGGGCCAGTAAAGGAAAACTAGAGGCAGGAAAACCATGCCAGTTAATATTACACTTCAAATTATTACCCTGACCCAATGTTATTACAGAAAAATGGATTTGTGCCTCCCATTAAGGTGGATTTTTCTCCTTGGGGATTTTTTAATAGTCCACAGTGTCATTTTGTTCCGCCTTATAGAACTCAGTATCTGGAGGACGATGTTCTTCCTTCTCGCCTTACTTTCTCTTTTCTGATTCCCTTCTTAGTGTCATATTGTTGCAATTGATACCAGAGAACAAATACTTATAGTTGCCTTCTTGGAGGGAAATTTTGGCCACTGACTAAATTTAGAAGGGCAGTCGCGTGGACCAGGTATGAAATCAGTAATGTTATAGATGAAAATTTGCAGGACCCTGGTATGAAGTAAATTGCTTTCACATAGGCCTCCTATAGCTAAAAGCATCAGTAGCAGCCTCAAGTTAAGTGTAGTAAGTTAAGAGTGTCTTTGCTTTCTGATAGTCTCTGAAACTGTCATTTGGACGATGAGCTCAGTTTATTAATTAGAGCTGATAACTTGTGAACTCTAAATCAGTTGTAGGTTTTCAACATGACAACCTTCTGCATTTGAGAGGCTTATATTATAAAGCCAACAACTTTATGACAATGAACCAAGGGCCTTTTGTGCTGTTCTAGGCAGTATTTTACTTGACATCAGGAAGATGTTATATAAATACTCACTGATTGAAACACAGAAGAGTAATTATTCTTATTCAAATGATAACATAAACAATTGAGCTCAGATTCCAGGATTTACTCAACTAACCCTCAGAACATGCTTTGCTGCTACTAAGATGTGCAGGGGGTAAAAAAAGAAACCAACCAAAAAAGAAAAAAAAAGAACTACTTTTATATTTTATATTTGAAAGACAAGTCATAGACTGCAAAAAAAAAATATTCACTATGCACTTACATGATAAAGCAGTTGTGTGAGAATATAAAAAGAACTCTTACAGTTCAATAATATGAAGGCAAACAACCCAGTTAAAAATGGGCAAAAGATAAAAACAGACACTTGGGTTGAAACGCAGGCCAAAAGGTGCTCAATAGCATTATTCATCACGGGAATGTGAATTATAATGAGATACTACCTCATACCCACTAGAATGGATAAAGTTAAAAATACTACCTAATACTAAGTATTAGCAACCCAAATATCTATCAAGATGTGAATATGTTATGCGCGAACAATGGGATACTCTCAGAGAAATTATAAAATGGAATGAGGCAACAGCCTGGATAAATCTCGAAATGATTATACGGAGTAAAAAAAATCCAGGCCAAAAAGAGTACATATTATATAATTCCTGTCATATGAAATTCTAGAAAATGCAAAATAATTAGAGGCAGAAAGCATACAGAAACAGTATCTTGATTGTAGTGACGGTTTCATAGGTGTATGGATAGGTTAAAAACTCATCAAATTGTACACATTAAATATGTGCAGTTTATTGTATATCAATTATACCTCCATAAAGCTGTTTTATATAAAAAAAAGAAACCATAGATTGGGAGGGAATATTTATAATATGTAAACCTAAAAAAGGGACTAATATCTAGAATATTAAAAATTAAATTCCACAGCCCAATAAAGAAAAAATATAACCCAATAGGAAAATGGGCAAATATCTTTAATGGGATATATATCTGACCATGGTAGCATGAAAGTAAGACAAGAGGAGGAAGGTAAATAGACTTAGAGTGTTCTAACGTCCTTGAATTTCTTGGGAATTGGCAAAAGTACTTACTTATATTAGACTTAAATATGTTAAGGATAAATATGTCATTTCTAGGAGAACCACAATAAGATAATATAAAAATACATGACTAACAAGGTAATAGAGAAGGGAAATGTAATAATAAGAAAACTTTGTTAATGCTCTCCATTCCAAGAGCTCTGAGCTTAAATTTTTCATATCCCTCTTTAACCCTGGTTCAATGTTCAAAATAGGACAAATTTGTAAATTCTTCAGGTTTTTTTTTTTTCTTTTTTCCTGATTTGGGGTAAGAGTTGTGTGTGTGTGTGTGTATATATAATTTTATTTTATTTTTTGCTGCTGGTAGTTTTTACTGTTATTGCTATCATTATTATTACTATGACTAATTATTTGCCCTATGCCAGAGGGAAAGTAATGAAAGATAATTTAATCTTCTACTTAAAACCCAGATAAAATACTTAGCTGAGAAGGAGTCTGAAACTCATAGTTTAAATGCATAATTCATGTCTCCTATAGTTTTGTCTGTACTGTCACAGTGTCCTATGCAAGCAGATAATTGAAAGTTGTGATATTTTGCTTTCAAATGTGTCTCAGGGACAACAATAGAGTCCCATCACATTTATATATATAAGCTACCTAATGCAGGCATCAGCCCTTTAGCCCCTACACTCAGAAGTTTTCTTAGTCCTTTTCCCACTGAGTCATGACTGTGGAATTGCCAGAGTGTCAGATGAGAGATTTTAAGTTTGTGGACTAATCTACAGGAGCTCTATAATAAATTATTACTGTTTATGAAGTTAGTATTTACATATATTTATTCACATATTTATGTTGCTCTTCATTACTTCCCAGATATCTGTGCTTCAATCTAGGATCATTTTTCCTTCCCCATCCCTTTACTGTTTGTTTATATAAAAATGTCTATTTTTCATTCATTTTTAATAATATTTTTTGTTGGAGATTGAATTAAAAATTGACAGGATTTTTTCCCAAGTGTTTTCCTGATCTGCTTCCATTGTCTTCTGACTTCCATTGTTTACGTTGAGAAGTCAGTATCAGTGGTTTTTTGTCTTGTTAACAATGCATCATTTTTCATTGCCTACTTTTCTCCCCTTTTTATTTTGAAAAAATTCAGAGCTATAGAAAATTTGAAAGAACAGTACAACGAAAAATCTATATATACTTTACCAATATATACCAATTTTAAATATTTTTCCACATTTTTCTTCTTTTTCACTCTCTCTGTCTGCCATACACATACATATGTATGTCCTCACTATCCTCACTCAGAATACCTCCCAATATCTGTCCTCATTCAGAAATTCATTGCTCTTAGCAGTAGAATCTATCTTTCCTAATTCATCTGACCAACAATACTGTCCACTGTTTTTGATTGAGACAGTCTCTAAACATCTAGCCAAACAATATAAATTTTAAAAAAAATCCAAGCATATTAGTTTTCTATCACTGCATAAGAAATTACCATAAACTTAGCACCTTAAAACAACATATATTTATTATCTCAAAGTTTCTATGGAACAGGAGTCCTAATATGGGTTATCCAGGTCCTCTGCCAAGGATCTCATGAGCCTGAAATTACAATGTTATAGCTGGCACTGTGATCTCATTGAGACTCAGGGTCTTTTTTCCAGCTTACTAGTTGGTAGGATTCAGTTCCTTATGATTATAGGACTGAAGTCCTCAATTTCTTCCTTGCTAGAAAGAGGGACAACTCTCAGTTCCTAGAGGCTACCCTCAGGTCTTTGCCACATGTTCCTCTCCATAGGCATTTTAGACATACTGCTTCTTCAAGGTCAGCAGGAGAATCTCACTCTTGTCTGCTATGACAGAGTCTCATGTACAGGAGTGATTATCCCATCATAGTTACAGTCCCTACCCACACTCACAAGGAGAGAATTACACAGCACAAATACACCAACAGGCAGGAATCTTGGGGGCCATCTTAGAATTCTGCCTACTACAGCAAGATTTAATGACATTGATGACAATGATGTTTGGAGAACTGCTTGATTCCTACACAAATCATAGATAAATGAGTAGATCAATTAACAAGTGAAAACAAAACAGATGAAATTGATAGCATTTCCAAAGAGAATGATTGGTTATCAAGGAATTAAGAGATACTCCTGGAAAAATTGCTAAATGTCATAGAAATTTTTATAAAAATATGCTTACATAGTAAGTATTGAAACTATGGGTATTGTTTTAGGTTTCTAAAACATTTGTTAGAGAAATTTTGTCTCTCTAAACTATCAAAATGTGATTCATTTTTTTGTCCTAATAATTAGAAGATAGTTATGATAATTTAAATTTTATAAATTATAAAAACAAAACTGGAAGTACATTCATTAAAAAGTGGTGTTTTTTTTTTTTCATTTTATGAGATAAATCCAGAATCACTTTTCTCTCCCCATTTGATACTGAATTTTGGTCTCTATTTAATTTATCTATCTATCTATCTATCTATCTATGTTTATTTTTTTATTTTTGAGAGAGAAAGAACACAAATGAGACAGGGACAGAGTGAGAGGGAGACACAGAATCTGAAGCAGGATCCAAGCTCTGAGCTGTGAGCAGAGAGCCTGAAGCAGGGCTCGAACTCATGAACTGTGAGATCATGACCTAAGCTGAAGTCAGACCCTCAACCAATTGAGCCATCCTGGTGTCCCTTGGTCTCCATTTTAAATTGATTTACTTTATGTGGCTTTATCTGGGATCAACTTCCCTGGTGTATTGAATCCCTGCACTTGAAAAATGCATCATGTTTGGGGGGACTATCTGGCTTGGTATATGAAATACAAGAACTATTGTCAGCTAGTAGTATTGCCATGCAGTGAAGTAGACTAAACTATCAGTATCTACAGTGGTTAGCTCAACTTGTTGGAGTACATATGAAATTATTTATTGAACCATGGTCTTAGTTATTCACAGTTATGGTATTCAAAATTATTTACAAATAAGAAGGCATGGCCATTGACCAATCAGATTGAATGTCTTCCATAAACAAATGATAAGACCATACTAGGGCATTTCAGGCAGATAGGCAAATACCACTCTGTTTTGTATATTTCATTTCATTATGGGCGAGTATCATATTGCATTCCTAAGCCTAGATAATTTTACAAATGATTATACAGATATGACACTAGGAAAAGGAAGAGACTGAATTCCCTGTCCAACCATTTGAGAGTCCAAAGCTTACTACTCAAGCATTTAAAGAGACCAATGAAATCTCCCCTCACAACTCCCAAACCACAGAAACAATCTTTTTTGTAAGGATGACATTGCAGAAGGGAAAAGTGAATAGTTACAAAGAGGGTGGGGCTTTTGTTCAATGTGAATTCTGGGACACTGCACCTGGGTATGTCAGACTTAAACTCCAGATGTTAATAATCAAATAAGTTATTATTTTTTTTCTTTAAAGTAGGGGTGGAGAGAGAATGAAGTCTATGCTGTATAGTTCGGGACATTGGCTTTGTGTGATACTGTCTGCTAAGAAGCACATCCTTTGGAGGGTGGTTTTTTTCTGTTTATTTTTTTTATTTTTTAATATAATTTATTGTCAAGTTGGTTAACATACAATGTATACAGTGTGCCCTTGATTTTAGGGGTAGATTCCTGTGATTCATCACTTATATACAACACCCAGTGCTCATTCCAGCAAGTGCCCTCCTCAATGCCCATCACCCATTTTCCCCTTCCCCCTGCACCTCCATCAACCCTCAGGTTTTTCTCTGTATTTAAGAGTCTCTTATGGTTTGCCTCCCTTCCTCTCTGTTTCTAACTATTATTTTTTCCCTTCCCTTTCCCATGGTCGTCTGTTAAATTTCTCAAATTCCACATATGAGTGAAAAATTATATCTGTCCTTCTCTGACTGACTTATTTCACTTAGCATAATACCCTCCAGTTCCATCTATGTTGCTGCAAATGGCAGGATTTCATTCTCTCATTGCCAAGTAGTATTCCATTGTATATATAAACCACATCTTCTTTATCCATTCATCAGTTGATGGACATTTGGGCTTTTTTCATAATTTGGCTATTGTTGAACATTGGGGTACATGTGCCCCTATGCATAAGTGCTCCTGTATCCTTTGGATAAATTCCCAGTAGCGCTATTGCTGAGTCATAGGGTAGTTCTATTTTTGATTTTTTGAGGAACCTCCACACTGTTTTCCAGAGTGGCTGTACCAGTTTGCATTCCCACCAACAGTGCAAGAGGATTCCCATTTCTCCACATCCTTGCCAGCATCCATGGTTTTCTGAGTTGTTAATTTTAGCCACTCTGATTGGTGTGAGGTATCTCAATGTGTTTTGATTTGTATTTCTCTAATGATGAGTAATGTTGAGCATCTTTTCATGTGCCTGTTGACCATCTGGATGTCTTCTTTGAAAAAGTGTCTATTCATGTCTTCTGCCCATTTCTTCACTGGATTATTTGTTTTTCAGGTGTTGAGTTTGGTAAGTGCTGTATAGATTTTAGATAGTAACCTTTTATCTGATATGTCATTTGCAAATATCTTTTCCCATTCCATTGATTGCCTTTTAGTTTTGTTGATTGTTTTCTTTGCAGTGCAGAAGCCTTTTATCTTCATGAGGTCCCAAATAGTAAATTTTGCTTTTATTTCCCTTGCCTTTGGAGATGTGTCGAGCAAGAAATTGCTGCAGCTGAGGTCAAAGAGGTTGTTGTCTGTCTTCTCCTCTAGGGTTTTGATGGTTTCCCATCTCACATTTAGGTCTTTTATCCATTTTGTTTTTGTGTATGGTGTCAGAAAGTGGTCCAGTTTCATTCTTTTGCATGTTGCTGTCCAGTTCTCCCAGCACCATTTGCTAAAGAGACTGTCTTTTTTCCATTGGATACTCTTTCCTGCTTTGTCAAAGATTAATTGGCCATACATTTGTGGGTCCAATTCTGGAGTCTCTATTCCATTGTTCTATGTGTCTGTTTTTGTGTGAATACAATACTGTCTTGATGATTACAGCTTTGTAGTAGAGGCTAAAGTCTGGGATTGTGATGCCTCCTGCTTTGGTTTTCTTTTTCAACATTACTTTGGCTATTCGGGGTCTTTTGTGGTTCCAAACAGATTTTAGAATTGTTTGTTCTAGCTTCGAGAAGAATGCTGGTGCAATTTTGACTGGGATTGCATTGAATGTGTAGATTGCTTTGGGTAGTATTAACATTTTAACAATATTTGTTCTTTCAATCCATAAGCATGGAATGTTTCTCCATTTCTTTGTGTCTTCTTCAATTTCCTTCATAAGGTTTCTATAGTTTTCAGCATACAGATCTTTTACATCTTTGGTTAGGATTATTCCTAGGTATCTTATGGTTCTTGGTGCAATTGTAAATGGAATTGATTTCTTTATTTCTATTTCTGTTGCTTCATTATTGGTGTATAAAAGTGCAACTGATCTATGTACATTAATTTTGTATCCTGTGACTTTGCTGAATTCATGTATCAGTTCTAGCAGCTTTCTGGTAGATTCTTTCAGATTTTCCATGTAGAGTATCATGTTATCTGCAAAAAGTGAAAGTTTGACTTCTTCTTTGCCAATTTGGATGCCTTTTATTCCACTTTGTCATCTGATTGCTGATGCTAGGACTTCCAACACCATGTTAAACAATGGTGGTGAGAGTGGACATCCCTGTTGTGTTCCTGATTTCATGGGAAAAGCTCTCAGTTTCTCCCCATTGAGGATGATACTGGCTGAGGGCTTTTCATATATGGCTTTTATGATGTTAAGATATGTTCCTTCTATCCTGACTTTCTTGAGGGTTTTTATTAAGAAAGGGTGCTGTGTTTTGTCAAATGCTTTTACTGCATCTATTGACAGAATCATATGGTTCTTATCCTTTCTTTTATTAATGTGATGTATCACATTGAATGATTTGCAAATATTGAACCAGCCCTGCAGCCCAGGAATGAATCCCAATTAATCATGGTGAATAATTCTTTTTATATGCTTTTGAATTTGATTTGCTAGTATCTTGTTGAGAATTTTTGCATCCATGTTCATCAGAAATATTGGCCTATAATTCTCCTTTTTTTGTGGGGTCACTGTCTGGCTTGGGAATCAAGGTAATGCTCACTTCATAGAATGAGTCTAGAAGCTTTCTTTCCATTTATATTTTTTGGAACAGCTTGAGAAAGATAGGTATTAGCTCTTCTTTAAATGTTCAGTAGAATTCCCCTGGGAAGCCATTTGGCCCAAGACTCTTATTCGTTGGGATATTTTTTTTTTAATTTTTTTTTTTAACGTTTATTTATTTTTGAGACAGAGAGAGACAGAGCATGAACGGGGGAGGGGCAGAGAGAGGGAGACACAGAATTGGAAACAGGCTCCAGGCTCCAAGCCATCAGCCCAGAGCCCAATGCGGGGCTTGAACCCACAGACCACGAGATCGTGACCTGAGTTGAAGTTGGACGCTTAACCGACTGAGCCACCCGGGGCGCCCCTCGTTGGGAGATTTTTGATAACTGATTAAATTTCTTTGCTGGTTATGGGTCTGTTCAAATTTTCTATTTCTTCCCATTTGAGTTTTGGTAGTGTGTGGGTGTCTAGGAATTTGTCATTTCTTTGAGGTCCAGTTTGTTGGCATATAATTTTCTGTAGTATTCTCTGATAATTGTTTGTATTTCTGTGGTGTTGGTTGTGATATATCCTATTTCATTTGTGATTTTATCTATTTGGGTCCTCTCTCATTTCTTTTTGAGAAGTCTGGCTAGGGGTTTATCAACTTTGTTTATTTTTTCAAAACCAGCTCTTTGTTTCATTGATCTGTTTTATTGGTGGGGTTTTTGTTTTTTGGTTTTTTTTTGGATTCTATATTGTTTATTTCCTCTCTAATCTTTTTTTTTTTTTATAATTTATATCCAAATTAGTTAGCATATAGTGCAACAATGATTTCAGGAGTAGATTCCTTAATGCCCCTTACCCATTTAGCACATCCCCCCTCCCACAACCCCCTCAGTAACCCTCAGTTTGTTCTCCATATTTATGAGTCTCTTATATTTTATCCCCATCCCTGTTTTTATATTATTTTTGTTTCCCTTCCCTTATGTGCATCTGTTTTGTCTCTTAAAGTCCTCATATGAGTGAAGTCATATGATATTTGTCTTTCTCTGACTGACTAATTTCACTTAGCATAATACCCTCCAGTTCCATCCACGTAGTTGCAGATGGCAAGATTTCATTCTTTTTGATTGCCAACTAATACTCCATTGTATATATATACCACATCTTCTTTATCCATTTATCCATCGATCTACATTTGGGCTCTTTCCATACTTTGGCTATTGTTGATAGTGCTGCTATAAACATTGGGGTGCATGTGTCCCTTCAAAACAGCACACCTATATCCCTTGGATAAATACCTAGTAGTGCAATTGCTGGGTCATAGGGTAGTTCTATTTTTAGTTTTTTGAGGAACCTCCATACTGTTTTCCAGAGTGGCTGCAGCAGCTTGCATTCCCATGCTCTAATCTTTATTATTTTTCTTCCTCTGCTGGCCTTAGGGTTTCTTTGCTCTTCTGCTCCTAGTTCCTTTAGATGTGCTGTTATATTTTGTATTTGGGATTTTTCTTGTTTCTTGAAATAGGCCTGGATTGCAATGTATATTCCTCTTAGGACTGCTTTTGCTACATCCTAAAGTTTTGGATTGTCATGCTTTCATTTTCATTTTCTTTCATATTTTTTTTTATTTCTTCTTTAATTGCCTGGTTGACCCATTCATTCTTTACCAGGATGTTCTTTTGATCTCCATGCATTTGGAGGTTTTCCAAACTTTTTCCTGTAGTTGATTTCAAGTTTCATAACATTGTGATTTGTAAATATGCATTATGTGGTCTCAATTCTTTTATATTTATTAAGGGCTGTTTTGTGAGCCAGTGTATGATCTATCTTGGAGAATGTTCCATGTGCACTCGAGAAGAATGTGTATTCTGCTGCTTTTGGATGAATATATCTGCCAAGTCCATCTGGTCCAGTCTATCATTCAGGGCCATTGTTTCGTTATTGATTTCTGTCTAGATGATCTGTCCCCTGCTGTAAGTGCAGTATTAAAGTTACCTGCAATTATGATATTCTTATCAATAAAATTGCTTATGTTTGTGAATGATGTATATATTTGGGTGTTCCCAATTGGGTGCATAAACATTTATAATTGCTAGCTCTTCTTGATGGATAGACCCCATAATTAGGATATAATGCCCAACTTCCTCTCTTGTTACAGTTAGTTTAAAATCTTCTTTGTCTGATATAACTATGGATACTCCAGCTTTCTTTTGATTTCCAGTAGCATGATAGATGGTTGTTCATCCCGTCACTTTCAATCTGAAGGTGTCCTCAGGTCTAAAATGGGTCTCTTGTAGACAGCATAGATGGATCTTATTTTTTATCCATTCTGATACCTTGTGTCTTTTGATTGAAGCATTTAGTCCGTTGGCATTCAGCATTATTATTGTAAGATATAGATTTAGTGTCATTGTGTTATCTCTAGGTTTCATGCTTGTGGTGATGTCTCTGGACGTTTGTAGTCTTTGCAACATTCCACTCACAGAGTCCCCCTTAGGATCTCTTGCAGGGCTGGTTTAATGGCCATGAACTCCTTAAGTTTTTGTTTATCTGGGAAAGACTTTATCTCTCCTTGTATTGCGAATGACAGATTTGCTGGATAAAGGATTCTTGGCTGCCTATTTTTCCCATTCAGCACATTGAATATTTCCTTCCACTCCCTTCTGGCCTGCCAAGTTTCAGTGGACAGGTCTACTACTACCTTTAAAAATACAGACACTTCAAGAATTTGCGTGTCATCCTTGAGCAGGGGCCATGCTAATTTTCTCTGTATTGTGCCAGTTTTAGTAAATGTGCTGCCGAAGCAAGCCCTGGAATGTTTTCAATGTAATATTAGACCAGGGCCATATCTAAGGATTGTGTGAGTCATGGCCCTAAAAATCAGCGCCTTCTTCAGTTTTTTGGTACTAGCTATTGCTTGCCAGTCCTGTGCTTGTGTTAGACCTATGACCATAGACTGAGAAGTCCTGTTTCCCTTTTCCTTAGAAACTCAGAATGTTAAAACACTGTAGACATTCACTTGTTCAGAATTGTTTTCACTATTCTTATTGCATCTTTACTTGGTCGTCTTCTTACTTTATTTTCTGAAGTATATACAGTTGACCCTTGAACAATGCAGGGGTTAGGGATGCTGACCCCTACAGAGTTGAAAATCCATATATAACCTCGACCCCCCCAAAACTTAACTACCAATAGCCTACTGTTGACCAGAAGCCTTACCAATGACATAAACAGTCGATTAACATATATTTTGTATGTTATATTTATTATATATGGTATTGTTACAATAAAGTAAGCTAGAGAAAAGAAAACATTATTAAAAAAGTCATAAGGTAGAGAAAATAAATTTATGGTACTCTATTGATACTTTAAATTTACATCATCTGCAAGATGGATTGTCTGTCAGTATCTGTTTCAATATTGTCTTGTATGATACAAAACACTGTAGATGTTCTGTGTATTAGTAACCCTGGACATCAAAACTGGAAAAGCAATGTGAAAAATGTTTATTTATAGGTATGGTAATTCATGCATTGATAATAAAGAAGCAGCAATATGATTGCTTTATGGTAGCCTAGTGTAATCAATATGATCACTTAAGGGTAGCCTAATCTACACACCAATGAATGAATAGTTATAAAAATTCTATTGCATAGAGTATTATAGTCATATTCATAATACTGTATTGGAAACATTGCTAACATTTTCTAACAACACACTTACCTGTAATGATACACAGTTTCTCTAATTAGGGAGAGAGAGAGAGCAGGCATACTGTATAGTAATATAATTCTTGGAAAAAAAAGTTATAAAACAGTAAGAAACACAAAAATCATTAATCTTATATTAAGTGTCACTCACCTTACGCCTATGTAAGGATACGCCTATGTAAGGAAATCCATTTCCATACAAGTCTTGCACACAATGTTTTACATGATACTTAGGCGGTGATGATGACACAAAAACGTCTCTTGCAGTTCTTGCCATACAGTTGTTAGTTTTCACATGAAGACACACACATGGATACACAACAGGTACGTTTATTAACTGCATGGTGTGATGATTACCTACTATTCACTAAATGAAAGTGGATCATCATAAAGGTCTTCATCCTTGTCATTTTCACGTCGAATAGGCTGAGGGGACAGAGGAAGAGGAGGGGTTGGTCTTGCTGTGTCTGTGGTGGCAGAGGTGGAAAAGGTGGAAGAAGTGCAAGGGAAGGCAGAAGCAGAAGGCACACTGGCTATAACTTCACAGAAATACATTGTAATTTCTGACTTTTTGCTTTATCATTTCTCTAAAAATATTTCTATATAGTGCCAATTCTTCCACCATTTGCTTTAGTTTCAGTGCCTGTTTCATAGAAGGGTCTATGTTGTAAAAGAAGTCAAAAGCAGTCTTAAATAATCAGAATCCTTCTGCCAGATTGTCTAATGTCAATTTGTTTTCTGGCACTGCTTCTGCTTCTTTTCCTCATTGTCTGGCACTGGTTTAGAAGCACTCATCTCCATCAAATTGTCTTCTGTTCATTCCTTTGGTGTGGTGTCTATTAGCTCTTGAATTTCTCCAAGATCCATGTCTTGAAACCCTTCACCTCCCACCTTTTTTGTCATATCCACAATCTCTTTCATGATTTCCTTGATTGACTCTGTTGTGAATGCTGTGAAGTCATGAACAACATCTGGACACAGTATTCTCTAGCAGGAATTTATTGTTTCAGGCTTTAATGGCTTTCACAGCTTTTTATGTAACAAGGATAGCATCTCTAATGGTGTAATCCTTCCAGATTTTCATGATATTCTCTCTATCGGGGTTCTCTTCCATAGCTTGACATTTCTTTCCATGAGGTACCATGTGTAAACAGCTTTAAAGGTCCTTATGATAACCTGATCTATAGGCTGAATTAGAGAATTTGTGTTTGGGGGCAAATAGAACACTTAATTGCTTTCAATGTTGAAGCCATGGAGTTCTGAGTGGCCAGGAACACTGTCCAATATAAAAAGAACTTAAAAAGCAGTCCCTTACTGGCAAAGTACTTCCTGACTTCATGGAAAAAAACATTCATAGAACCAATCCAGAAAAAAAGGGTTCTCATTGTCCAGGCCTTCTTGTTGTACGATCAAAGACTAGCAGCTTGTGTTTATCTTTTCCCTTCAAGTCTTGGGGGTTAACCACTTTATAGATAAGGGTAGATAAGGATAGTCCTGATCATAAAACCAACTGCATTTGCACAAAACAGTAGAATTAATTTATCCCTTCTTGCATTAGATAATGGTGCTCACTTCTTTCCCTTAGTATTAAATTTCCTTTGTGGCATTTTGTCCAAAATAGGACACCTTTATCTGCATTAAAAACCTGATGCACATGTCCTTTTTCCTCAATGATTTTCTCATGGCATTTCATCTGGGAACTCATCTGCAGAGTCTCGATTGGCAGAAGGTGCTTCTTTTGTTATGTTGACATTTTTTAAGCCAAACCTCTGTAAAATTATCAAACCATCCTTTGTTGACATCATATTCTCCAACTTCAGATCCTTTACTTTTTTTTTTTTTGCTTACAGTTGTCATATAATGATTTTGCTATTTTTCAAATCATATCAGAGTCTGTAGGTATGTCTTTCTTATAATAATCCTGCACTCATGTAAAAGTTGCATTTTCAATACAAGATAAAAAAGGTATTTCACAAAAAGTGCAAGGTTTTTGCACCTGCTCGTGTGGCCACAGTGACAGCTTTACACATTTCCTTTTCTTTTTTTACTATGTTCTTACACTGGATTCATTTATCTTGAAATGGCAGGCAACCACAGCTACAGACCTCAATCTATGCTACATATCAAGCAATTCATCTTTTTCTTGTAATGTCATGACTTTTCTCTACTTCTTGAGAGCACTTCCAGCATCACTAATGGCACTTCATATGGGTCCCGTGGTGTTATTCAAAGCTTATGGTATTGCAGTCAACACAGTGAAAAATATGCAAGACCTATGAGAAATCACTTTTTACTGCAGTACACAATTTACCAGAGAGATGAACTGCTCGCCCAGAGATGATTAGCATCATATAGCATTTTAAGCTGATAATCCTAGCACTTGAGCTCACCGCTATGAAATTATTACAGTTTTGTAGTGTGTGCTACAATTAATTTTATGCAGTTATGATTTAGTACTGCATCTTTACATTTGTTTACATTTCTCTGGATTGCAAGTGGTTCCATGTACAATCTGTAAGTGTGTGTGTAAGTTTTGATAAATTTTAACTTTTGGTAATAGATTTGTATACACATTTTATGGTAGCAAGTGATAAAATAGATTAGCACCTACATATAATTTATGTATTCATGACAAGCCTAACTTTTTCATAATTTTTCAATTATTTCTAGAGCACATGATTCATCTTCAAGTTGTTTCAAATTGTCACAAATATAAAAAAAATGTCCAATATATTTATTGAAAAAGTCCACATGTAAGTAGACCTGTGCAGTTCAAACCTGTGTTGTTCTGGGGTCAACTGTATTTTTAAAAGTATTTAACTAAAACAGAAATCTATGTTTGTAAAAAAGCTCAAGTGCAAAAATATAAAGAGGAAGAAAGTGATCTTCTTTCGGTTCCTCTCTCCATTCAGTCCAGTTCATTTTCTAGAGATAATTGTTGCTATTGACTCGTTCTTCCACACTTTCTTCTCCATTTATATGCATACATATGCATTTTGCCTATATACACTTAAATAATTAATGGAATCATCCTTTATTTATTGTTTTGCAACCTTTTTTCATCTCACGGTATATTTTGCAGAGTTTTCTATGGCAGGAGCTACAGCTAGATTCTGTTTTTAAATGCTGCATAATTGTGTGTTCAAAATAAGAAACATGCTAACATACTAAGTACCTGCTATGTGCCAGATAATATTCTGGCTGTTTAGAATGGTATCACATTTATTTCTCACAATAGCCCTATAAACAAGGAAATCTTGTCTTCTTTTCTTACCACTGGGGAATACTGAGTCACTGAAAAGTTAAGCAATTTGGCCAAGGTCACATTGCTGGTAAACAGTGGAGCTGAGATATGAACCCAAGCATTTTGGTGCTGAAGACTTTATTCCATTACACTCTGCTCCTAGTATAAATATATCAAATTTTGTTTAGCACTCCCCTATTCCTGGGCATTTAGGTTTTTCCAATTTTAGAATATTGTAAGTGATGTTGAGTTGAAAAAATCCTCATTTATATGTCTTTGTGTGCATGTACAAATATTTCTTTAGGATAGAGCCTTAAAAAATGTACTCTCTGGGTAAAAAGCCATGCACACATTAAGGTGTGATAGTTTAGATAAAAGGAGGCCCATTGCATTTGGTTAATTATTGGTCATGACCAAGATCAAATTCAGGGCAAGTTATGACAGGTACAACTATGACAGGAGTTGAGAAATGTCTGGGTTCTCAAGCCTGGTTTATCCTTTTATACTGTGATTTCATCCTTTGATTCATGGACCCTCCAAAACTCCTGCAATCTGTCTCTCAGGAGAAATTGCCTAGTCCACATGTTGCTCTGCCCCAAATTATTGTTTATTTCATTTGCATTTGGCTTGTCTCATAATGATGCAATTAGCATGCAGAGGAGGTCTAATTGCCCAGGGGATTGTGAGTGGGGACCAGAGTTCCATTTCATTGGGACCTCCTCAGGTCTTTTTGGTTGGTTGGACTCTAACAGTGCTCTTGGTTATGCTTATTCTTGTGGTCACAGGAATATAAACATCTTTTCTGCATTTCTTTGTTTATAAAAGGTCTCATCAGCCTATTCTTTTTCTTTAAGTTTTCTAATTTAACTCTTTATTTCTACTTATCTTGCTACCTTTCTCTTCTCCACTATAACATATTCACTTTCTGAACAATTTGGAACACACAACATAGATATCGTTGCACACTTATGTTAAGTGTCTTATTTAGATGGGTGCCTTAACTGAGTCTAGAAACTGGAATTTCCAAATGGTCAAATATCTTTGCCTTGATTTACTGAAAATGCAAACAAGGGTTCACATTTGAGTGCCCTGACCATAGAGTAAGCAGATGATATGATACAGAGAGTATGAAATCATATTTTTTTTTTAAATTTTTTTTTTCAACGTTTTTTTATTTATTTTTGGGACAGAGAGAGACAGAGCATGAACGGGGGAGGGGCAGAGAGAGAGGGAGACACAGAATCGGAAACAGGCTCCAAGCTCCGAGCCATCAGCCCAGAGCCTGACGCGGGGCTCGAACTCACGGACCGCGAGATCGTGACCTGGCTGAAGTCGGACGCTTAACCGACTGCGCCACCCAGGCGCCCCGAAATCATATTTAACATAAACCTTTACTTTCTGGGAACTACATGAGCATTCCCCACTTGAATAAGCAAAAAAGGACATTTTTATAAGGGTCTGATTCTGTGAAAATTTTTAGAGAAGGCAGAATTTTAGAGATGACAGAATTTTTAGAGAATACAGAGAAGGCTGTGCTTGTTGGTGGAATGGTATTTGCTTTCCTGACAAATATTCTCTTTCTGCTTATACTTTAAAATAATCTATGTTACACCAGGACTTTAATAAATATTTGTTATTGTATTTTGTTTCTTGTATCTTGGATAAACTGATGGTAGAAAACCTAAATCAGGTGTTTAAGAGAAGTTCAGTTATAACCTCCCTTCATTTTTATATATACCATACAACTCCCTCTGTCAAATACATTTTTTTTTTTAATTTGAAGTCTCCATTGCCTGGTTAAGTAATGGTATTTCTCACCTCTGTGAAGATAAAAATTAATATGAAAGTCTTATCACTGAATTAAAGTCAATTCCTGAAAGATGACTTCAGTCTCCTTCCAGATTCTTTTGAGTCTCTTGCTTGAAATCCTTCCCCACCCATCCTAACTCCCCAGCCTGGGGGGCCAGAAGGACAGGTCTTTTCCACTGAGAGTATGCCAGTAAGCTGCACAGTAAATTGAGCCACAGTCAGAAGCAAACTATCAGTGGAGATAGAAGTAAACAGAATCAAGTGGTCTCCTGAAAATACTGTCTTTTGCTAACACCAGTTCTACCTTTACATAGAGTAAGCCTCAAAAGCATTTTGAGTTCTGGAGCATTTCCCAGATTTACTCCATCTTGTTTAATCTCCTTTTTGAAAGGAGAATGCCCAAAGTTAAGACACAGAGACAGACTTGCTATGGACAATAAACTAGACGGAGTAAGTGAATGTTCTTGCATTTATTGATTAGCTTTGAGGCACATTGTCTGTTTCTTATTAAAATCTAATGTCCTAGAGAAAAGCATTTTTGGAAAAACTGCACTAGAGGAAATACTAATCAAGAACTTTCTATCTTCATTGAAATATCTACCATATTCTCTCTTGGCCAACCAGCCATTGTTAGGCCAGATTAATTGAAAAAGGCTAGATGCACATCACCTACTTAAGTTTCAGACATTGCCTTTACTCTGATAATTAGGATATTATCATTGAGGCTGGACTTCAAAACTATTTCCATTTGATTGCTGAGAGCTCCTGTTTTCCACAGGAATGAGAAAGTGTCCAGGTAAAAGGTAAGATTACCATTATTATCATCCTCATTGTCATCGCGACCATGCATTCTCAACTGAGGAAAGAACATTTTGAGGTTGTAGGTGTTTATGAATTTTCATAGCTCTGCCTTGAAGTTTCCATATATATATTTTTAAAAAGACATGGACATTTGTGTAGAAAAGGCTAACTCTACTCATCCTTTTGATGTGATAGGCAAGCACTTTGTAGGAACTGCTTCCTTTCAGACTCCATTGTCAGAAAAATATCATATCCTACTTTTTTGTGGGATATGGTTACATGGAAAGAAGCCACAAGTCTCTTACCGTACATTGACATCATGAGCTATACTAATCGTATTCATGACTCACTATTAGTATCCTGCTCCCAAATCAAGCTGAATAAAAGAGGTATCTGAATAATTCTAACTACAGCTACCACTGAGATTTCCTTTTAACTCACTTCTGTATATTTATGAATTAATACATATTTTTGCTGGGTTGCCTCTGGAAAATATTATTAAATAGAGAAGGAGCTTGTCTGGGCTGAATTCCTTCAGCCTGAATTCCCTGAACCCTTTGAATATGAAAACATATTCAAGTCCTTGTAAATCCTGAGTTGGTAGTATTTTTCAGCCTAAGATCCATGTAAACAAAGATGAGAAGATTTCTATTCCTAGTTCATTTAAGTGTGAGATTTTATGATGAAGTTATTTGTTCCTTTGACTATTCTATTGAAAGAAAGAGGAGAATTCCAAACACATAAAGAGTTTCTATGTTTTTTTTTTCTTGAGGTATTGTCTATACTAGAATGAGATTGACTTCCCAAACCACACATAAAAATCACCTTCAACTTCCTGCATTGTGTCATTTAGAATGAAGCACCATCCTAAACTTGAGGTTCTTTGGTTGCTGCCCTGACTTTTTGCTGATCTCAGGCTCCTTAGCCTCAGCTTCTGGCTCAGACTTCTCCTTGAGAAGCCTGATCCCCTGAGACCATGTTTAAAGAGCCTGCCCAATTCTAGATGTTGCCTCTATCTGGAACCTTGTGCCAGACTAGACAACTTTAGGTATTAGTTCAAATCTGGATCTAGGCTGAGTTTTCCATACTCTGTTTTGATCCTGAATACTGAACTTCTGGTCTTGGGAGTCAGGTCTAGAACTGGTTAATGGCTAATACTCCCAGCCCTACCTGACCCCAGTTTCTTTCTCTGCCCATCAGTTTGTGTCCTTGGCAGACATCACCAAAATTATGACAGGCATAAACTCAATAGTAGAAAAAATGCAAATGAACTTGGATATGAGATTTCAAACGGTTAATAGGCAAATGCACTTAAGCAATCTCTCAAAATAAAGCTAACAGTTTTAAGTTTCATCTTTTGTTTAGGGTTTTATATATTATGCCCCTTCCTATTTATATTAATAATTGAGAGCTGATTAGATTTCTAGAGGCATTACAATAAGTGATTAAGTTATAAGCCACCGGATGTCACTCTTAAGCTATACAAGTATGGCTGCAGTAGAGATTTTTGATAGCAAATTGGAAGTGGATAGTTAGGAGATAGAGCCAGGGATAGAAACCATTTGAACTGTTTGGGTAGGTACATTTACAATGTCAGTGAACTATGGCAGAGTTTGCCCTTAGGTTCTTATATATTTTCTTTAGTTTTGTTTCTCAATGGCAGTTAAACTGGGTTAATAATCAGAGAAAATTCCCTCAGCACCAAAAAGCCAAAAAGACATTCATTTATCCATTCAATATGTACATTAATCACATGCTATAAGCAGGATATTGGGCTAATGAACTATGGGATTCCAAGAAAAAGTGAATTGGCATCATGAATACATTTGACTTACAGGGATTCAACTATGGTAAAAGAAAATGAAGGAAAATTCTGCTTTTTATTCCACTCAGTGAGTTTATGCCTGATAGTAATTTTACCTACTCTGTCTCAGCCTCAAGCTCAGGCTTTTTACACTCCACTCTGTGACACTGGAGCTGGGACCATGCAAACTACATTTCCCAGACTTCTTTGCTGGCTAGCTTCTGGTTAGGTTATACTGCTGGAGGCATGATAGGAGAGCAGAAGGAGTATTTCTGTTTTTGGTTCTAGCTAGCTTCCTTCCAGCAGTAGCACTCAAGTAGGGCTCCAGACTTCAACTTATTCCAGCATTTCTAGCACCAGTTCTCTTGTGGCCCCTGCAGAGCACCAGTAACAACTGTGCCACTCTTCCTTTTAGAGCTGTCTATCAGAGTCCACGTAGCAATCACGTGATGTCTCCCTCAGAGGTCCTGGAACCAGCTGGGCTGTGACACCTTGGGGGTCTGACCATCTGCTCTGTAGAGACACTTCCCCCAAGATCCCAAGTTTTGCTAATAGCATTTATTCTCTTTCACTCTCCCAGCCCAAAGAATGGTAGCTGTTTCCTGAGCTACTAATACCAGGGTGGCCTTAGCAACTGTTTTTGCTCTTTCAGCTTTCTAAATGCTGTATAACTGACCCCCTGTATTAAATCACCTTGTGAAACATCGTGTATGGTTTCTGTTTACTTAATGGGATTCTGACTACATTGAACAAGAGATGAGAGACATGAATGTTCTCTGTCCTCATTCAGTATCGGATCCTTGTGTGTTTCTTATGGTTGAGACATCTTATAACAATGAGATTCTAGTGTTTATATTTTAGTTATATTTTGCAAATACTATGGGACCTAATCACAAGTCTACTAAAAACATTAGAATGTAAGGCATCATCCAAATAAAGGATGTAATGATACACTAGCCTATTCCAACACAAAAGGAAACCTGATGTTGAACTTAACAAAACATGGCTTCAAAGTTGCCCTTTTCTAAGAGCTTCCACAGGTTTGATCATATAAGATTTTTGCCTTTCAAGTTGATTTTAGAAACTGAACTTCTCACAGTACACATCTCCATAGTACAATCTTACAAAGTTGAATAGGACAATAGTTCTTGTCTTCAGGAGCTTTCAATCTGGTAGAAGAAATAAACAAACAGGAAGAAAATACATGGCAACGTTTGATAGAAACAACATTATAAGGATAGACCCAGTTGTCACGTTAGTGGTCAGACTTCATGAAATAGGTTGGAGAGTGGAAGGAAAACAGGGAACTTGATGCATAAATCCTGCTAGAAATTTTAGTCACTCCCTTGCTTAGAACATTATTATTATTATTAATTATCCTGTTTATAACAAGAAATTATTACTTAATATTATTTCAATTTTAAAGACCTATTTGGAAGAAGATGCTTGCCTAGTCATGGATTTTGCTTAGTGTATAAATTTCTTTTTATATATTTCAGTGCCATTTTATTTTATTTTTTTTCAGTGACAGTGGAGAACATCTTATTCCTTCCTCAATGTCTCTCAATAATACACTCTTTAGAGGTTTACTAGACCAGTGTTAATTCTTCATTTTATATTGTCAGAGTTTCTTTTTCAATTTGTCTCATTTCCCCCCTAGAAAACACATGATTATATTTACTAGCTCTAATTTTTATCATCCTCCATCCTTCTTTATGTCTCACTTCTGTAGATGATGAAGTAATCATTGTTCTTTCAGCACAGAACTCCAGGTTTAGAAAGACAAGGAAAGAAATCTTCCATTTCTAGTGCTGGGACCATCACTCCATGGGCACTTTTGAAGTTCAGCCTGTGCCGTCCTCATACCAGGTCATTTATCTTTGAAGGTGGTGACATACTAGGGTGAGAGATGACCTAATGATGAGAGATGCCTTCAGAAGTGATCATTTGAAGAAGTGGTTTCTGAAGAATAAGGAGGTCATGTGGGAGGGGGGTTAGCAGTTAATTTTTTTCTTAACTTCTAATCTTAACTGTTAAATCTTTCAGGACTCAACACTTTTTCAAAATATATTTGCCTATAATTCTTCAGGGATTCCTTTAAAGGAGAAGAGTAAGAGGGAAAGATAGAGGTTCAAAGCTGAAGAGAAAATGTTTGTTGCTTAAATAGTGTTTGTCTTGCCAAATGACTTAGTTTGAGGGGTTTTCTTCTTGTTTTGAACACTGATGAGAGTGTAGAAAAATGTTTTTTTCCTGAAAATGCCCCTCCTATTACTTCAGAGCACACTCTGTGCATAATTCTGTACATTTATCTCTTTTTATTATGGCAGCTCATTCTAGATGAATGTGACAGCCTGAGAGGCACTAATACAATGGAAGTAATAAACTTATTTAAAATAGGGCGTGCTCTACCCTAAAACAAAATATCTATGTAACTATAGCTTGCTGAGTAAAACTTTTTACAAATGGAGGATCTAATGAGATACTGGTATGTTTTGAATATTGATCCATGTGATTGTTAGAAGAACTTGGCTGCCTTACAGCATTACGTTATGGACACACTTCAGTGTGGGGTAATACAATTCATGTACACCTTAATGGGAACCTCCTGGCTCTGACTCACAGCAAGAAAGGAAGCCAAACACTCCAGTCTGTAGTACTTGTTCTGTTCAAGTTCCTGGATTTAAATCTGGAGTCATATTTACTTTACATTTATTTTCTAAAGTGAATGATATCATGGTGGCCAGGATTCCAGGTATGGAACACTAATAGATAGTTAGGAGATGCTTCATCTTTCAAAAAACAAATGTCAAAGATTTTCATAAGATAAGCCAAAAGAGACTATTTTTAAACAGAAAAGATGTAGGCAAGAGCCCATAGAGAAAAAGCCAATGGAGGAATTCAATTCTATTTAGAAGTCATCTAACTAGGATATGTGAAGAAGAATGTTAGTTTCTAAAACAGGAAAAAAATAATTAGGTGCCTGTAGCACCTGACCATAAGAGTGTGTAAAGGAATTTAAAACTTGCAGCCAATTAATTAAATAATAGTGTCAAACCAGCACTGGGTATCATTTGAGCTAGTCTGGTTGATTGACTAGTCATTTTGGTATTTCATAAAATAAAACTGGGAATAAGTTTAATGTTAGATCTGTGTAATGTGATTAAATTGCTTTGGGACAACTAAATTAATGTGTTTTACTCTCTCCACAACTGATTGTGTTAAAGGTAACTTGATTCACAGTGATGCAGCAAAATTTTTGTTTTTGAGATAGGCCTCCATGGCTGGTTCAACTATGGTTATTTTAGTTGTGAAAACATAGTCTCAATCTCCGTGACCCAAGCCATACAGGTGGTTAGGGCAATTCTCCAAGTACTCTAATTCAGAGAAAACATTGGCTCTTCTGGAAATTACCTGGGTCATTTGACATATGTTTTGCTTGAACTTATTCAAGAATTTTTCCAATCCTTTACTTTGCTTTTGCCAAAGAGACACAACCCTATCTTGTCTGGACATAGAATATAAGCTAGAGATGGAGAATTTTCCTTGCTATAGGCCTTCAATAGGATTTTTCTGACTTGGCAGGTGCAGTCTCATCTAAAATTAGGAAAAAGGTTGTTTGTCTACGTCATTGTGGCACTGGAAGTATCTGGAGTGAAATAATAGAGATCTGTAGCTGTTCAAGATCAGGAACTATAAGGCCACAATACTTAGCTTTGCAATCAGGCTTACAAATAATAGGATATTCCACACCAGTGGTTTTCAAAAGTTATTACTAATAATTCTATCTAATAATCAGGATTCCATTATCTTAGTTAGAAAAAGCCAGTATTCTAAAGAAGGAGATTTATGTGACTATAGTAGGAAATACAAACTTACATGTTGGGACAAAATGACAAAATTAAATACCTAAATATAAGTAATATGGAGTGCTGAAGACTATGACAAATTGGAACATTCATGCCCCATCGAAAGGTGGCTGCCATTCATTACTCAGCTCAGCTAGTGGATACTAGGTGCAAATATGGAGCCAGTCTTGCCAGTCCTTCCATTTTTTAATAAAAGACATAAACCTTGATCTTTATATGAAATTTCCCAATATTTAGATGGTGGCAACCTCTTGGGGTTTGTGGAAGCCAATTTATAACACCCTTTCCCTTCTTCTCTTGAGTTCATTAGCAGTTGAGAAATGACACAGGAGTAAGACAAATGGAAATCAAGATGTCAGCATTATTACTGATAAAGCTGATTGAAGAACAAGGCTGATATCTGTAGCCAAATGTATTTTCTAATTACCTCTTTCCTCAGAAGAAACCTTAGGTATGCAGAACTGAGGGCTCATAGTGTTCTCAGATTGTTAACAGAATAACTTTACCCAATTAAGAAATGAGGAGTAATAAATGTCAGATATAGCCTCCTGTATCTCTTCCATCAGGGAGAGAGATCAAAGGGTTCCTAGAAAGGAAGTCCCCCAACACACACTATCACATACACATGAAAATATTAGGTATAAGGCCAGGGGAATTGTAGAAGTTTCACCATAGTGAGAACTAGTTCATTTTTAAAAATGCTGTGCAAGGCAAATACAACTGGACTCAGCCCACGGATAACCAAGTATAACCTCTGGTTTATACTTATACCATTTTTTGGTCAGTTAATGGCAATTTTATGACTAAAAAAATTCAGTAATATTACAAGCATAAATACTAAAAGTAATATTTACTTTTATGAGAAATTCAATATATTAGGATACTTTTTGATAATTTTATACAATAATTGTTGTGTCTTTTTTTCATTGGCTAAGTTTTCCCAACAATGTATGTCTGGATATAGATTTTAGTTGATGTCCAACTCTATACTCTTTACTTATTTATCTGACCCCGTAAAGCCAGTGTTCAAAGTTCATGGCCCCAGTTATGATTTCACATTTCTCTCCCACTTACACTTTAGTTTCATATCTGCTAAGACTCACCTTCTAATTTTGTCCTTGCCTCACCCTTCTTTTTAAACATTTGAAGTTGTTTTCTTGGTGACTGTTTTAACTGCTCCGTGATTCTGGTTTCTCCTCCCCCATCCATTTCTAGCCATGCTCCCTTGAGGTGCTTTGAGTAAACACTCTACTAGATTCAACAACAGAGACCCCCAAACACTGCATGGTTCTCCTCTTACACTTGCTCCAGACACTTCAACAGGAAATGGCATTCATAGGTTTTCCATTCTTGGTGGTTCTGGAAATGTTTATTAAATCATTTTGCAATGAGTGAACCATTGGCCAGGGCAATGATATTTGTCATAACAGGATCAGTTCTGTTGTAATGGCCTGGCATTTTAAATGGGTTTCTTATTCAACAGAGCGAGAAAACAAAGTCGTCTTCAATGGAAATATCTTGATGTTTCCTCCCTAATGTGACTGAATCTCAAAAAGTGATTTTAAAATCTAGCTTCTATTTTTTATAAAACCCCTCTCTTAGAATCATAATTGACTAAAAATGTCTCTTTAATTTCATTGTAGAAGTGGTCTGGGGCATTTTTGATGTGTAGCCCTAATTCACTGTTTGTTTTTTGGTGTGTTTTTGATTATTCAAGAGCTGTTTTTTAGGAAAATGACACCCACATTTAAAATGAGGACTCTTTCTTGCATATTAACCCTGGAATTTTCCCACTGGGAGCTTTCTTCTAATATTCAAGGGAGGTCTGTCTGGTCAGAGTGCTTTGAAGGAGGCACTAAACTGGATGCTGGAATCCATGCCTGGTATTGTCCTATTTTGTTCTAAGATGGCCCTGTAAGTGAGATTTACCATCTGTGTGGGGGTACAGGGGGAAAAAAAAACTCAGCCCTGTCTTCTCAGCCTTCTAAGCTATGGGCCTTGAACTTCTGCTATTGCTTCCAGTATGGAAGTTATTCTCAACTCAGGCAGGCAGAAGGCCGGAAGACTTGGGTCGACCAGCCATGAGCTATGCAATGAGTTGGCTAGAAGTCATAGGTTCCAACTAGGATGAGCCCTAGGCATATGGCATCCACCAAAACTCAATAACCAAATGGCTGCCATTTACTGAGTATCTATCATGGTTCTGGAGCTATACTAAGTGTTTTTCATATATTATCTCTTCTAATTTAATCCTTACTACATCCATGAGATAGGGATCCTCATATGTGAAGAAACTCAGGCTCAGAATAGTTAAAGACATACACAAGGTCACATATCTAGTTAATAGCAGAGCTAGAATTTCACTCAATGCCTGTCAAACCTTGTCCATTGCCCACCCCCACTCCCCACCTACAATGTTTTTTTGTTTTGTTTTGTTTTTGTTTTGTTTTGTTTTGCCTAGACATCCTGTTAAGCATTCCAGGTCTCCTTTTGGCTGAGAACTGCAGCATTTGCCTTGCTTTTAGTAAACTGCCCAGGTAGATTTAGAGCTGCCATCTATGGGGTGGCTCTGACTATATCTTTTATGCTGAACTCTCTGTTAGAGACGGTCTGTCTTGACTTTCTTCCCTTCCCATCCAACAGAAAGAGGGGCCTCAAAACACCTGTCATTATGCCCATGACTGAAAAGATTAATGTTCAAGGCCATTCTCTTAACATAAAATTATTCCATGGACTCCAGTTATATTATAGATTTAAGCTATATCCTTACTTGAGGCTCTTACTTTTCACCTTAAGGCTACCTTTTGATCTTTACACCATATGTTGAACCTGATCTCTCAGGAAGACAGTTTTATAGCTGATGAGTATTGAAAAGTATCTTTTGGAGAGGTCCTAGCAATGGAATATAGTAGTTATGCACATAAGCTCTGGGATCTGATTGCCCTGGTTAGTATTTGAGCACTACTTTACTACTAAGTCATCTTGGGTGAGTTTCTTGATCTCTTTATGTTATGCTTTCCTCATATAAAAAGAGGAAAATATAAGAACACCTACATAATGGATTTGTTGTTAGGATTAAATAACTTAAAACATATAATGAAGTTACAACAGTGTCTGGCCCACAGTAAGTACTCAAAAATCTTAAATCTAAGTTATATTGATAGTGTAAGAGTTTGTAGAATTGTCTTTATCCTTTATTTTATCCTGGGTAATTTTTACAAAATGTGCATATGTATATAATTTATGGAGATTTTTAGTTTACAAAAGAGAAAAATTCAACCAAACTGGTTTATAGATGGAAAAGAAGTTATTGACTCTTAAAGATGAAGCAGTTCACAGACAAACCAGCTTCCGATATGGCTTGATCCAGGGACCAAAGGTAAGGACTCCAGAATTCAGTATGTCTCTCTACATTTCTCAGCTATGTTGCCTTGGTGTTATTTCCATTCTTGGTAGCTCTTTTCTTGTGTTTGAAAGTTGACTTTCATCAACCTTTGGAGCTGCATGCTTCTATGTTGAAATCCAGTGAAAAAGAGTGAGCATCTTTATCCTAGCATTTCCAGAAAACATTCTAGGGTCTACTCTCATTGGACTAAGTCAGTCTATGTGCTCATCTTTGATTTGATATCTGATGCCATTTTGGCCAGATCTGGATCATTCACCCCATTTTTGAATTAAGGGTAGAGTTGACTCCACTGGAAGCACATGGACTGAATGTGGGGGGAATTGGGGAATAGCTACCAGAACAAAGATAAAAAAAATATTCCAGACAGCAAAATAATAGATGCTCACAGCATGAATGCTTTTAAATAGATTTGGAGTACTTTGTACCTATGGGACTCTAGTACATATTACTCAGTTCACTGAGTGTCCAAATACATTATGTTTGATGACTAATTATTTCTAGCATTATATAAAAGATAGCACTAATGTAATAGAGATAGTGGGTCTCCTAAAAGAACCAAGTAGACATATGGTAACATATACAATGGTGAGGTATGAAAGATGTTCACATTTTGGTTTCTAAGAATGGAGAAGAATTCTTAAACTCTTCCTTTATTTATTATAATCTCTACCCTCCACCTGCAAAAGGGGGAGTTATGGCTACCGTTGGCCACATTAGGTAAAGTCCCTGTACACAGATCATTAGGAAGTTTTTCTCCTCTCCTCTGGGGTGGTATACTGGCTTAGTCCTGCTACGTTGGGAGAAGGCCTAGCCATCTCTCTGGGTGCTTATTTTCTACTAGAGCCTAAGAATGCCAAGTTAAGCTTTGGGTACTGAAAAATTTGCAGAGATAAGCATTAAAACTGGTTAGGCTTGGGGCACCTGGGTGGCTTAGCTGGTTAAGCATCCGACTTCGGCTCAGGTCATGATCTTGCGGTCTGTGAGTTTGAGCCCCATATTGGGCTCTGTGCTGATAGCTCAGAGCCTGGAGCCAGCTTCAGATTCTGTGTCTCTCTCTGCCCCTCTCTCGCTTACACTTCTGTCTCTCTCTCTCTCTCTCTCTCTTTCTCTCAAAAGTAAATAAACATTAAAAATAAACAAAATTTAAAAATCTGGTTAGGCTTTGTTGAGACAGAAAAGCCTTTCTACTGACTTGTATTCCATTCCGAGCTGCTTCATTTTGTTATATAGGAGCTCTCTCTAGATTCATTCCTGGCTTCCTTGAATTCTGCTTTGGCATTTGAGGTCAAAGCCCCAGTACTTTATCTTCTTTGTTTAATAGATCCCTTGTAGTCTTTATAAAATAAGTAGTGGTATACTCAGGGCAAGAATTCAGGTAGTACTAGAGCCTCTGGTTAAAATACCATCATAATATCTTTATACCACCACTTCATTGCGCCTAATTATACATTCCAAACACAACTTTTGAGATCATTTAGACGTAATATTATTGTCTTTAAACTCCAGAATTAAAGGCCCAAGGAACGAATAAAAGGGAAATCAAAGGCACATTATATTGCTCATACACTTGAAGAATATAGATCAGTAGTCTGAGCTGGGCTGTCAAAACTTCTTGTTAAGAACAAAGGAATCTGTCTCAGAAAACCAAACTTGAGTAAAACCACTTAATGGAACAAACTGTTTACTAATACGATTTTCATGGGAGGAATCTGGCCCTAGCTCAAAATTTTATTTAGTACAAACTAATCTACTAAGGGGATTTGTTTTCTTAACCCAAAGCCTGAAAATCATTTTTGTGAAGCTCACCACTGTATATAGTGTGACTGTTGTGCATTTTCCTCGTTAGGAGAAAGAGTGGAAAATATCAAATCTTGTCAAATGAAGCAAAGGAAAGAAATTAGACTTTCATTTGTAGGAGAGAAAATAACACCCCAGGGATTGAAATGCCTGCTCTGTATTACTAGGCAGTCTCTAATTGAGCCCTCCTTCAAAAATCCAACTTCACAACTTATGTCTTAGAAATTCCCTTTAATTTAAAGTATTCAACAGTTTAGCATCTGAGAATGTCCCCTTCTGAGCTGTAAGGACTAATGATCAAAAGGAAACCTGTGAGGTATAAAGATAGTTAACTTCTCTCATGTGAGTTCAGTGATTTAGAAGAGATTGATATGCCAGGTTTCTTTTTTTTTTTTTTAATGACCTTTCCCGCATGTGGCCTCTCTGATTCCCATAATAACACTTTGTTTATACAGATAATTTTCTCTCCAGCAGGAGCTCTTACATGCTTTAATAACCCTTTCTCATAAATCAACTCAGTGCCCTGTAAAGTTTGATGAGGTACAGGGGCTAGGAAGGGTTTCCCTCAAGTCTGTCAACTGGGGCTCTGATTGCTCTATTGCCCCCTCCTGGACTTCCAAGTGGGCTGATGTTGGTGTAGGGACCTAGAGGAAGGGTTTAACTGGACAGGACAGTCATGCCACAGTGGCCCAAGGGTGAGTGCAAGCTCTATGATAAACAGAGTGTCTGAGAAGGTCCTGTGTGAAGAAGCCAAAATCTGAATTTGGGTTCATATTGAGGAAACCTTGGATCAGAGATTCTCGGGTTGGGTGTTGGTTATCTCTTAGGAATGCCATACTTTTTACTGACCCAAGCCTTCATTTAAAAAATAAAATATCTTCACCAGATGATTCAGGTGGATTAGATAGTGTTCTTTTGGTAACATAAGAAAGAAACAGAGCTCAAATTATCATAGTCACACAAAAAAATAGTGAATGATGTTATTGGGACACCCAAAGAAGGGCTTCAGGTACAGTCTGATCCAGAGAGCTTTTTCTTTTTCTCATTTCTTGGCTTTGGTGTTCTCAGCCAGGCTTTTTACACATAATGAGAAAAAAGGCAATTAGCAGCCTCCTTTTCTGAGATCTTAATAACTTAGGATCCAAAGGAAGAGAGAGACCTTTTTTTCTCTTGGCATGTCTGTATCAGGCTTCAAGGAATACAGTGACACTGTAATTGATAATCCCAGCAGAACTACATGGACTCCATGTGAATGAATTTCCCCAAGGCGTCAGACAAAGGAGATGCAAAAATCTGCTAGACTGACCCATCTCTGTCAGCTCTATACTTCTCTTTCCTGTAACCTGCTCTGCCCTGTGACAGCCCTCTACACACACATATGCAGGTGTGCATATACAACACACACATACACAGCAAGTATTTTTACAGTCCTGGCTAAAATATTCTGAAAGGAAAGCTCATATGATAAAAATAAAAAAAATAAATAAATGTGGCATAAGCAACAAATTACAGTTCTTAGGGGTCTCATTGTAGTACCACAAGAAATTCTCTAGTACCACTTACCATGTCTGTTTTATTTCACAGACGCTATTTTATATGTTAGGCACTATTCTAAGTATTTTATAAATATTAACTTATTTAATCCTTATAACACCTGGAAATTGAGGCACAGAGTGGCTAAAGCCTGTGTACACAGGTAGTGGGAGTCAGAGCTGGGATTTGAATCTGGGTAGTCTAGAAAAAGTTCCTTTAAAAAGAACTTAAATGTATTAAATGCACTATCTCCTGCTCATTAGCCCTTGTCCTATTAAAACCACTTCATTAATGGCTGCTATGTCCTTTGTTTGAACTGCACTTCAGAGTTACCAGAAGGTACATGTCATATGCTGTCCACTCCCCTCACCTAGTACATACAGTAGGATTGGCATTGCTTGTGACCCAGACAGACCACAGAGATACTATGCAAAGAATCTAACACACAGCAGACTCTCAATATGAATTCATTTATTCTACTGTACCTAGTTTTGTTTTAGCTAACCTTTCTTGGCTGTTTTATTTATTTATTTTTCTTTTAGTAATTTCAGTCTTTAAAAATACGGATATCATTGTATCCTATTTGGAAGAGCCAACACCTTGAGCTTTGAGCAGAGTCAGGAATAGCTTTATGTTCTCATAGAAATATAAATGCCTTTCTTCCTGTATCCATTAGATCATGGAGTACTTATTCAGGTAGATAATCCAGCAACTGATATCTCACTCCAGCCCTGAGAGCCTCCCAGACTATAATCCTATGATAAAGGAACTAAACCATTTGTACTGGGTTGAATAATATTACCCCCCCCACCCCCACTGCCAAATTCATGACTATCTGGAATCAGAACGTGACCTTATTTGGAAATAGGGTCTTTGCAGATAGAATTAGTTAAGAAGAGGTCATACTAGATTAGAGGGGGCCCTAAACCAAATAACTGGTGTCCTTATAAGAAGGCCACGTGAAGATACAGACGCAGAGAGGGAGGAGGGCTATGGGAAAACAGAGGGAGTGATACAGCTACAACCAAGGAATGCCAAGAATCTCTGGCAACCACCAGAAACTAAAAGAGGCAAGGAAGGATTCCTCTCTAGAATCCTTGGAGAGGGTGTGGCCCTCCTGATGCCTTGATTTCAGACTTCTAACCTGTACACACTGTGACAGGATAAGTTTCTGTTGTTTGAAGCTACCCAGTTTGTAGTAATTTGGTATAGCAGCCCCAGGAAGCTAATGCACGCTTTGTGCTAATTATTTTCTCAAAGTTTCAAGTACTCCTTCCTAGACTCTGCTCTGTGATGCTGGGACTGGTACTCTGAAACCAGGTTTATGCTTTGCCAGAAGCTTCCTGTTAAGATCTGCCAATGTGGGCCCTAGATGGAAACTTCAGAATTGGGGAGAGTTATGGGGTAAGGTTCTTCTGTTTGGTCCTCTTCTGATCTGTGTTAGTACTGTAATGCTTCTTCACCCTAGTGTGGACAGTTGATTCCAGTAGCAGCAGTTTTCTCCATCCTGTCCTCTCAAAACTAGCCTCATTGACCTCCCCACCCAAGAAATCAGTATCAGTATTCTGACTTCCCCACAGTAATCATGGGGGTTCCAGGTTCTAGGAGATCCTCCTCTAAGCTTCTACATTGTAATAATCCAACCTCCCATCTTTCTTTGTTCCCGCAGCCCTACGGGTGGCAGATGCAGTTAGTATCTGTGTCATATTTAACTCTTCTCTTTTTGCTCTTTCAGTGCTTAGTACCTAGCTAACAAGTCTTTATATTTCACTCTTAAAATCACCGATGTGGTTTCTGTTTCTTAACTGGACTCTGACTGATGCAGCCTATAGTCCTTGGCTTAATCCTCCCTGTTTGTTCAAATTAGCTATGGGGAGGCAGACCAATCAGGAGGGTTGGAAGCAGTAACACTAAGACCTGACTATAATGCCTTAACCCAAAGTATTTCTTTTTTTTTTTTCAATTAGGACTTTTTTTTAAAAATGTTTTCTTAATGTTTATTTATTTTTGAAGGACAGAGAGAGATAAAGCATGAGTGGTGGGGGGGAGGAGCAGAGAGAGAGGGAGACACAAAATCTGAAGCAGGCTCCAGGCTCTGATCTGTCAGCACAGAGCCCAACATGGGGTTCAAACCCACAGACTGTGAGATCATGACCTGAGCTGAAGTTGGACGCCTAACTGACTGAGCCAGCCAGGCACCCCAAGACTTTATTTTTTTAGAGCAGTTTTAGGTTCACAGTAAAACTGAAGGGAAGGTACAGAGAGTTCCCATATACCTCCTGTTGCCTCGCACACAGCCTCCCCCATTACCAACTTCCCACACCAGAGCAGGACATTTGTTACAACTGATGAAACTGCATTGACACATGGTAATCACACAAGATCCATAGTTTACCTGAGGGTTCACTCTTGGTTTTGGACATTCTGTGGGTATGGACAAACGTATAATGACATATATCCAGCACTAAAATATCATACATAGTATTTTCACTGCCCTACAAATCCTCTGTGCTCTGCCATTTATTCTATTCCCTGCCCACCGCCATCCACAACCACTGATCTTTTTACTGTTCCCATAGTTTTACCTTTTCCAGAATGTCATATAGTCGGAATCACAGAGTGGCCTTTTCACATTGGCTTCTTTCATGTAGTAATATGCATTTAAAATTCCCCCATGTCTTTTTATGGATTGATAGCTCATATCTTTTTGGTGCTTAGTAATACCCCATTGCCTGGATGTACTGCTGTTTATCCACTCACCTACTGAAGGACATCTTGGTTACTTTCAAGGTTTATCAATTATGAATAAGTATGCTATAAACATCTTTGTCCAGGTTTTTGTGTAGACGTATGTTTTCAACTCCTTTGGTTAAATACAAAGGAGCACCAAAGTCATTTTTTATGAGGATATCCAGAAGCCGGCTCTCCCTATTGGTTAATTCAGTGACTCAAGGATATGGTATCATGACTGGCACAAAAGCTTTTTTTCTTTTTTGCCTCTACCACTTTGGTGAGTTGGTAATACCAGCTGTCATGGCTGTGGGATGGCTGCAAAAGTTCTAGATGTCACATGGAGAAGTGAGGACATGTAGTGAGGAAAAGTGGCATGCTTCCTCCTGCATACCTTTTTAAAAAATGTTTATTTATTTACTTTGAAAGAGATGGGCAGGGGGAAGGGGCAGAGAGAGAGAGGGAGAGAGAGAATCCCAAGCAGGCTCCACTCTGTCAGCACAGAGCCCGATGCAGGGCTTGATCCCATGAACCATGAGGTTATGCATAACCTGAGCCGAAATCCGGAGCCAGAAGCTTAACTGACTAAGCCACCCAGGCACCCCCTGCATACCTTCTTTAAAAATGTTTATTCATTTATTTTTAAAGGGAGAGAGTGTGTGTACACATGAGCATGGGAGAGGCAGAGAGAGAGGGAGAGAGAGAATCCCAAGCAGGCTCTGCACTATCAGCACAGACCTTCTGCATACCTTTTATTAGGGAGTAAAATGTTTATAGAAGCCCCTAACAAATCCCCCTCAGGGCTTATTGACCAGAATTGGAACACACATCTGCACTCTATCTAGGATAGGTGTCAAAAGTGAGCACTTGGTATTTGTAGCCCTGTATACGAATGAGGGGCAGTCACTTCCATCTTCCTTCACCTGACAAAACTTCTCTAAAATGAGCCTCATTTTCCTTGTCTATTAAGTAGGGATAATAATAACTATCCATACAGGGGTTTTACAGGAACTAAATGAGGTAGGGGCTAAAATGTTTCCACCATAACATGTGCATTTAGTGCACATTCTATAGAAACAGACTTGCCCTCCTATTACCTAACTTTTGTCCCAGGGGTACCCTATACAATCAGGAAGCTGCTCTTGGTTGACTGAGGTATATTTGGGAAGTCAGAGTTCAAAACTCCTGCTGTAGCTCATGGGTGTTCCATTTACATGGCCCTTCCCCCCCCCCACTTTTTTTTGAGTGCTGTCACCTGTGGTATATTATTAGTCACAAAAACTGTGTGAGGAAACCATCATCACCCTCAAATGTAGGTTTGAAGCACTGAGAAGGAAAGAGTCTCTGATGAGTTTATCAATATGACTTTTAAGTCCAGAGTTGTGGGGACCATTCTTCCTTTGAGGATGAATCTACATGTCCACAGAGATTTTACCACAAATAACATAGATCCCCATTCTATGGTAATGGAGTTTTCAGCTCAAGTCTGAACCAGTAAATTTTTCTTAAGGCTTCCTGGGAGAAACATGTCTGCACATAGTTGCAAATGTATTCATCTGTAGCCTAAGGCATTGTATTTCTATCTCTGCATTTTTATTTTGACTTCTACTCTCCCCAGCCTTGTTCATCCACACAAAGGACCTCTTTGAATCCTTTCTGCTTGTGCTTAATTCACTAGCATATTAGAAGCATCAAGGAAAAAAAAGGAGGCTGTTGGATCTGGGACAATGCATTCTGAGTAATGGAGAATGTGCTGTGTTATGGCCCAGGGCAGCCCCCAAGACAGAAAGCTCCTCAGCTTGTTTCTAGGACCATTTGGGCATCTTCATGCTATAGTCTTGTGGATGTTGGGAGAATTTCTCCTCCGAACAATCAGGAACACTCAACCTTTTCTCCATTTTGCCCTGTTTGTGTTACATAGTATCCTTCCTGACATGGACTATTAAGTATACAATCTTCTTTACCATAGTGTATCAGGAAGCAAAGAATATTCAAATTGGTTAAGTAAGAGGTAAATTGCCAATCGCCTTGACTTCAAACCATCTCTCTGAATCTCGAATTTTGCAAGAGTTCTATAAGGCACTAGTTTCCTCTCCTTACCTTTACTGTGATGGCGGAGACTTCTGTTCTGAGAAACAGTTTTTCCTTTTTAGCCAGGCAGACAGTGTTACAATGGAGTGGTTCTTAAACCACAGTAAAGGTATTAGGTTCTGCCACTTAACATCCTGAAGAACTGTTTAAATCCATTGTGTGTGTGTGTGTGTGTGTGTGTGTGTGTGCGTGCACATGCACGCGTGTGCATGTGAGTGTGATTGCACAGATGTATGATGAGTTGGAGGGTAGGCAGTAAATGTCACATTTTTCCTTAGGACAATCGGAATTTCTCATTCCCTTACAAATCCTCCACAACAAAAGAGCTGAAATACTCTCTTGCAATTTTTCATGGGGTGGGGTGCTTAAAAACCTGTTACTAAGTCTCTGGCTATACTTGGAAGGGGGCAGAGAGGACAGGAGGTGAAGGGCCCCAGGTTTGTGAGAAGCTTCCCTTCAGTCAGCAGGAAGCTGACTCTTCTACTCTGTGGAACTTGGAGCCCTGCCTGCTCCCTACAGTAGCTGTATGCAGTGTTATCAGGAAGGAAGCTATTGACAAATGGAGATCAAACTGGCCTTATGGGTGGTAATTCTTATTTTTGCATGTATTCTTGCATGGTGGGTTATCTGGTGAGCTGTCACACCTCCATTTGATTTAATGAAAATGCAAACAATGTTATGTGAAAGGCAAATCAAAAGCCTTTCAAAGTATTTTGAGGAATGATGGAGACAGAACAACAAATAAAAACAAAGTATTTCCTTTTCAGAGAACTGTATATGGAAACTTCTGGAGAAGCAAGGAACAGCCTGACTAGGAACAAAGATTTTCCTCAGGCGTGGATTCTTTTCCCGTCCCTGAAACTTACCCAGGGATCATGCACAGGTCACTTAACCTCTGACACTTCACAGGGTTAGCTGTCCTTTTTTTGGAATTACAGGATTAAATGCAGGTACATCTTGCTGTGACTGCAGGGGCAGCCTGGCATTGGGGAAGGGTGAGAGCCAGGTGTCCACTAACAACTGAGTTTTATATTTTGTTTTGTAAGTTGGAAAATCTTTTCTACTTCAACACATGATATATTTGTACATGTAAATCTCTGACGTGCATCTCAACATGGGGTGCATATTACTCCAAAGAAGCAGCATATTTTGAAATTCTGTGCATATGTGGCTTATTTTTAAAGAATCTGAAATGAATTATTCTTTTTTTATATACAAAATAATTTAGGGGAAAAGGTCAAACCTCAAATTTCTCTGTTTTCCTTCCAAAAAAAAAAAAAAAAGACCCTTCAAAGTTGAATATGAAGTCAAAATTTCTATACTTCTAAATAGGTAACAAGTGCCAAAAAAATTAATCTAATAGGTTTTCAGACTCAAAAAACATGGTTCTCTGTACAGGAGACAAACTGATGCTCAGTAGATGGAGGAGGGGTAGGTGTAGTGATCAAGGGATTGATATCTATAAGGTTTTCACTTATCCTCAACCTACCTCTGCTATCACCATTCTCACCCCCTGAAACCTGTGACAAATGAATTTTGCTACTAAATTATGACTTTAACTTTGTTGATTTCTAATGTTATGCCCAGAATTCGTGATCCCCAAAGACTGCCAGGGAGCCGAGTCCGATGTAAAAGCAAAAGAGCCTTTATTCGAGCTAGCTCAAGCTCAATCCCCTACCTGCACCGACGCAGCGGTGAGATACCAGGGAGAGAGAGCGAGTTTCAAAAGGACAAAGGTCTTATTGGGGCCTAGGGGCAGTTGGTGAGGTAATGGCTATGGCCTCAGCCGATTGGCTGGGGAAGGGTCCGAGTCCTGTTAGGCAGGTGAGGGGGGGTGTTACTCAAGGGGAGGAGGTGTGGTCAAGGTGAAGGACACAGAACAAGATGGAGTCGGCTGGCGTAGGTCCGCCCTTTCACTAAGAGTTAAAAATTAGCATTTTTAAAATATTTAGCCTAAACGTATGATGCAATCATAAAAACCATGTTTTAGCCTAGCACTAATCTAAGTTGTTTTACTACTAATAAGACAGATAAAACTGCATTTTCATGTCTTATCCTATAGCAAATAATCTGTTGCCTAGTTCAAAAATAGTTTATTCAGAGAAGGTGTATAGGAATGATCCCCAGGATAAAAAATACTTGATTTTCAGTATTTGCTATTATGACCAATGCTGCTATGGACATTCTTACATGTGCCTTCTGGCGCAGGGATACAGCAGTTTGGTGTATCAGCCCAAGAGAGGAATCGATGGGAAATAGTAAATGCAATTGTTTAGTCTTACGAAATAGTGTCCAGTTGTTTTCTAAAGTGTTTACACTAATTTACACTACTCAAGCAGTTGAGGTGGGTCCACGTCCTCAGTGATTCTTCATATTCTCAGACCAGTCAATCTCTGCTAACATCCATCTACATATTGATGCAATAATACAGTGAAAAAAGTCAAAAAGATGACATAAGGTATACTATTCTTATAAAGTTCATTAAAAAGACAAAATGAAACTATTATTTAGGAACACATCCATGAAAGAGTTTTTAGAAAGAATCAGTCTAAAACTCAATAATGGTTACTTTGGGGAGTGAAGAGAAGGACAGGGACAGGATTGGACAGGAGCACACAGATATTGGTAATGTTCTAGCTTTGCTATTCTGCTTCATAACTTACTTTATGTATATTCCTTTGTGTATAAAAACTATTTTATAATACTTTGAGAATAAAAAAAAATTTCCCTCCAGCTGGAGGTGGGATACTGAAAATGGCCCAGTGATGTAACAGTGCAACCAAGAAAGGGTGCAGACACAGGGAATGAAGGATCAGAGCAATAGCATGAAAGGGTGAGTGAGGCAGCTTATGTTGGACATTAGCCCTTTTGAATTTGAGTCTTGACTGTGCCACTTACCAAGAGTGTGGTTTTGGGGAAGTAATTGAACCACTCAGGCCTGCATTCACCCTCTCTGTAAAATGAGGCCAGTGAAGAATTCAAATTTCCTAGGGTGGTTGTGAGGACTAAATGACAAAATGCAAATAAAGCCCTTATTCTAGAGCTGATACCTTTCAATATTTTAGTATTTGTCTTACAAGAACTCTTGTTGGAGCTTGGAAGTTTAGAGAAAAGCATGGGTAATTTGCATTTAGATCTTAGGCACCTTTGGAAGGGAAGCCTTTGAAACTTTTCCTCCCAGACACCCAGAAGAATCACAATCCATCTGGATGTGGATGATGGAGTGAAGTTGGTGTTTGTCAAGTCCATGGGGCAGGATTATACTCAGAAATCACATCATTTTTGTGGTAGAATGAGATGGTGCCTGTGGGCTGGTGGTTAAAAGGGTCTGCAGAGTTGCAGGCACACTAAAACTTGTCCCAATTTATGCATCTAGGTGTCAAGCCACAGTCCTAGAACAAAAATGGTGGCCATGAATCTAAACAGACCAGAATTAGACCACCACTATCACCTTGTATCATTAATTTGCAATAGTTGCCACATTAGCGAAGTTACCAGGACACTCAGCCCCAGTCATATTTCTTTGTACTGCTGGAATTTCCTTGAATGTTGAGTTGGGCTCTGGCTTTGGTGCATACAGCAGCAGTAAGTAGGGCATGGAGACATTCCAAGCTTATAACCCTGTTGGGGTATGTATTTCCAGAAGGGCTAGGATTCCAACCAGTCTTCCAGCTCCAACTGAGGCATCTTTGGCAAACAGGTATCTTTTTGGCAGTGACAGGGAGACGTCAGCCTCAATGTGAGTTTGCAGGTGAGAGCAAGCAGGTCTGTATCTTGGAGCATGATGAGTAAGCACCACTGGGTTTGTACTTTCTGGACTTTGCAAAGTCAGGGGGAAACCTGTGTGAGGAAAGACAGGGTTTCTCCTCTAAGACTGGCCATGAGAGGTCTGAGTGTTTGCTATACTTTGGCCCACAACTGGTTGGTGAGCTATCATTATTCAGAACCCAACCTGTAAAACCAGACACTCCAATGAAAATATTTTCATATTGGTTACAATAAAATGACATCTGCAAAATGTGCAGGCTGCCATCAGTTGAAAACAAGGCCTGCCTTATGCTCTGTCAGCAGGGAACATATTTGTGTCCTCATCTTGCTTAGATCTTGTGAGATGGAAGAGAAACTCTTTTTGCATGTACGCTGGATAACACAGGACCTAAAGTGATAGTTTAAATTTTTTTTAATGTTGTTATTTTTGAGAGAGAGACAGAGACAGAGACAGACAGAGCATGAGCGATGGAGGGGCAGAGAGAGAGGGAGACAGAATTTGAAGCAGGCTCAAGGCTTTGAGCTGTCAAAATGCGAGGCTCAAACTCACGAACTGTGAGATCATGGCCTGAGGCTAAGTCAGATGCTTAACTGACTGAGCCACCCAGGTGCCCCTAAAGTGATAGTTTTAAGTCTTCTAAATTGCATTTAGAAGGGTTTTTTTAAAATTATGTTTGTATAATTTTTTAATCAGATAATATAATAAGCACTCTTATTCCTACAATATAATATTAATAATTCCAACATTTGTTCTACTTGCTAATTTTTTTTTAAAAAGGAACAAACCATTATAAATAGATCAAATTGAAGTTCTCTTTGCTTACACATTCTGTCCCACTGTTCTCTTGCTCTTCTGAACTGTTCAGAGACAACTGATAATACAAATTAGGAGCATCCTTCCCCTGCATTTTTAAAAGTATATTTCTTTATTTTGAGAGACAGAGAGAGAGAGAGCGTGCATGTACTCACAGGGCAGAGAGAGGGAAAGAGAGAACCCCAGGCAGGCCAAGTTGTCAGTGCAGAGCCCAACATGGAGCTTGACCTCACAAACTGTGAGATCATGACCTAAGCTGAGATCAAGAGTCAGACGCTTAACCAATGAGCCACGCAGGAGCCTCCCTGCTGCTTATTTTTATACATTTACCATACTTGATATATATATATATATATATATATATATATATATATACACACACACA